>NC_138298.1:2335000-2340000 GCF_965601325.2 Salmo salar
TTGTGTGTGCTTTGTGCTCCTTTGCCCTGTTCAAATGATGAAAGGAAATAAAGTTTGTATTTTATCCAACTACCTGTGGTAAAAAGTGATGGGAACAGTGTTTGTAATTTCTTCTACTTTTTCAGTGACACAAAGTTCAAGCTGCTTATCTAATTGGTGAAAATGCAATGTCTGTTTATCACACTCACTTTGACTATATATGTTGTAGCAAGAGATTGTTTCTCGCTTACGGCCATACCAGCCTGGGTACGCCCGATCTCGTCTGATCTCGGAAGCTAAGCAGGGTCGGGCCTGGTTAGTACTTGGATGGGAGACCGCCTGGGAATACCAGGTGCTGTAAGCATTTTGTCCACGAGGGTGTGCCCCTGCACTATTTCATCAGCAACACTGCCTTGTAGTAAGCATTTAATGATGAATTGACTAAATGCAGCTTCCTGCCTTTTTAATAGGATCAAATTTCCTTGTGTTTTCAATTAGCATCTGCCTTGTATTTATAAGACAAACAAGAATATTGTTGCTGAATGCAGCTTTGTGCTCCTTTGCCCTGTTCAAATGATGAAAGGAAATAAAGTTTGTATTTTATCCAACTACCTGTGCTAAAAAGTGATGGGAATAGTGTTTGTAATTTCTTCTACTTTTTCAGTGACACAAAGTTCAAGCTGCTTATCTAATTGGTGAAAATGCAATGTCTGTTTATCACACTCACTTTGACTATATATGTTGTAGCAAGAGATTGTTTCTCGCTTACGGCCATACCAGCCTGGGTACGCCCGATCTCGTCTGATCTCGGAAGCTAAGCAGGGTCGGGCCTGGTTAGTACTTGGATGGGAGACCGCCTGGGAATACCAGGTGCTGTAAGCATTTTGTCCACGAGGGTGTGCCCCTGCACTATTTCATCAGCAACACTGCCTTGTAGTAAGCATTTAATGATGAATTGACTAAATGCAGCTTCCTGCCTTTTTAATAGGATCAAATTTCCTTGTGTTTTCAATTAGCATCTGCCTTGTATTTATAAGACAAACAAGAATATTGTTGCTGAATGCAGCTTTGTGCTCCTTTGCCCTGTTCAAATGATGAAAGGAAATAAAGTTTGTATTTTATCCAACTACCTGTGCTAAAAAGTGATGGGAATAGTGTTTGTAATTTCTTCTACTTTTTCAGTGACACAAAGTTCAAGCTGCTTATCTAATTGGTGAAAATGCAATGTCTGTTTATCACACTCACTTTGACTATATATGTTGTAGCAAGAGATTGTTTCTCGCTTACGGCCATACCAGCCTGGGTACGCCCGATCTCGTCTGATCTCGGAAGCTAAGCAGGGTCGGGCCTGGTTAGTACTTGGATGGGAGACCGCCTGGGAATACCAGGTGCTGTAAGCATTTTGTCCACGAGGGTGTGCCCCTGCACTATTTCATCAGCAACACTGCCTTGTAGTAAGCATTTAATGATGAATTGACTAAATGCAGCTTCCTGCCTTTTTAATAGGATCAAATTTCCTTGTGTTTTCAATTAGCATCTGCCTTGTATTTATAAGACAAACAAGAATATTGTTGATGAATGCAGCTTGTGTGTGCTTTGTGCTCCTTTGCCCTGTTCAAATGATGAAAGGAAATAAAGTTTGTATTTTATCCAACTACCTGTGGTAAAAAGTGATGGGAACAGTGTTTGTAATTTCTTCTACTTTTTCAGTGACACAAAGTTCAAGCTGCTTATCTAATTGGTGAAAATGCAATGTCTGTTTATCACACTCACTTTGACTATATATGTTGTAGCAAGAGATTGTTTCTCGCTTACGGCCATACCAGCCTGGGTACGCCCGATCTCGTCTGATCTCGGAAGCTAAGCAGGGTCGGGCCTGGTTAGTACTTGGATGGGAGACCGCCTGGGAATACCAGGTGCTGTAAGCATTTTGTCCACGAGGGTGTGCCCCTGCACTATTTCATCAGCAACACTGCCTTGTAGTAAGCATTTAATGATGAATTGACTAAATGCAGCTTCCTGCCTTTTTAATAGGATCAAATTTCCTTGTGTTTTCAATTAGCATCTGCCTTGTATTTATAAGACAAACAAGAATATTGTTGCTGAATGCAGCTTTGTGCTCCTTTGCCCTGTTCAAATGATGAAAGGAAATAAAGTTTGTATTTTATCCAACTACCTGTGCTAAAAAGTGATGGGAATAGTGTTTGTAATTTCTTCTACTTTTTCAGTGACACAAAGTTCAAGCTGCTTATCTAATTGGTGAAAATGCAATGTCTGTTTATCACACTCACTTTGACTATATATGTTGTAGCAAGAGATTGTTTCTCGCTTACGGCCATACCAGCCTGGGTACGCCCGATCTCGTCTGATCTCGGAAGCTAAGCAGGGTCGGGCCTGGTTAGTACTTGGATGGGAGACCGCCTGGGAATACCAGGTGCTGTAAGCATTTTGTCCACGAGGGTGTGCCCCTGCACTATTTCATCAGCAACACTGCCTTGTAGTAAGCATTTAATGATGAATTGACTAAATGCAGCTTCCTGCCTTTTTAATAGGATCAAATTTCCTTGTGTTTTCAATTAGCATCTGCCTTGTATTTATAAGACAAACAAGAATATTGTTGCTGAATGCAGCTTGTGTGTGCTTTGTGCTCCTTTGCCCTGTTCAAATGATGAAAGGAAATAAAGTTTGTATTTTATCCAACTACCTGTGCTAAAAAGTGATGGGAACAGTGTTTGTAATTTCTTCTACTTTTTCAGTGACACAAAGTTCAAGCTGCTTATCTAATTGGTGAAAATGCAATGTCTGTTTATCACACTCACTTTGACTATATATGTTGTAGCAAGAGATTGTTTCTCGCTTACGGCCATACCAGCCTGGGTACGCCCGATCTCGTCTGATCTCGGAAGCTAAGCAGGGTCGGGCCTGGTTAGTACTTGGATGGGAGACCGCCTGGGAATACCAGGTGCTGTAAGCATTTTGTCCACGAGGGTGTGCTCTTGCACTATTTCATCAGCAACACTGCCTTGTATTAAGCATTTAATGATGAATTGACTAAATATCTGTTTTATCAGACTCACTTTGACTATATATGTTGTAGCAAGAGATTGTTTCTCGCTTACGGCCATACCAGCCTGGGTACGCCCGATCTCGTCTGATCTCGGAAGCTAAGCAGGGTCGGGCCTGGTTAGTACTTGGATGGGAGACCGCCTGGGAATACCAGGTGCTGTAAGCATTTTGTCCACGAGGGTGTGCCCCTGCACTATTTCATCAGCAACACTGCCTTGTAGTAAGCATTTAATGATGAATTGACTAAATGCAGCTTCCTGCCTTTTTAATAGGATCAAATTTCCTTGTGTTTTCAATTAGCATCTGCCTTGTATTTATAAGACAAACAAGAATATTGTTGCTGAATGCAGCTTTGTGCTCCTTTGCCCTGTTCAAATGATGAAAGGAAATAAAGTTTGTATTTTATCCAACTACCTGTGCTAAAAAGTGATGGGAACAGTGTTTGTAATTTCTTCTACTTTTTCAGTGACACAAAGTTCAAGCTGCTTATCTAATTGGTGAAAATGCAATGTCTGTTTATCACACTCACTTTGACTATATATGTTGTAGCAAGAGATTGTTTCTCGCTTACGGCCATACCAGCCTGGGTACGCCCGATCTCGTCTGATCTCGGAAGCTAAGCAGGGTCGGGCCTGGTTAGTACTTGGATGGGAGACCGCCTGGGAATACCAGGTGCTGTAAGCATTTTGTCCACGAGGGTGTGCCCCTGCACTATTTCATCAGCAACACTGCCTTGTAGTAAGCATTTAATGATGAATTGACTAAATGCAGCTTCCTGCCTTTTTAATAGGATCAAATTTCCTTGTGTTTTCAATTAGCATCTGCCTTGTATTTATAAGACAAACAAGAATATTGTTGATGAATGCAGCTTGTGTGTGCTTTGTGCTCCTTTGCCCTGTTCAAATGATGAAAGGAAATAAAGTTTGTATTTTATCCAACTACCTGTGGTAAAAAGTGATGGGAACAGTGTTTGTAATTTCTTCTACTTTTTCAGTGACACAAAGTTCAAGCTGCTTATCTAATTGGTGAAAATGCAATGTCTGTTTATCACACTCACTTTGACTATATATGTTGTAGCAAGAGATTGTTTCTCGCTTACGGCCATACCAGCCTGGGTACGCCCGATCTCGTCTGATCTCGGAAGCTAAGCAGGGTCGGGCCTGGTTAGTACTTGGATGGGAGACCGCCTGGGAATACCAGGTGCTGTAAGCATTTTGTCCACGAGGGTGTGCCCCTGCACTATTTCATCAGCAACACTGCCTTGTAGTAAGCATTTAATGATGAATTGACTAAATGCAGCTTCCTGCCTTTTTAATAGGATCAAATTTCCTTGTGTTTTCAATTAGCATCTGCCTTGTATTTATAAGACAAACAAGAATATTGTTGCTGAATGCAGCTTTGTGCTCCTTTGCCCTGTTCAAATGATGAAAGGAAATAAAGTTTGTATTTTATCCAACTACCTGTGCTAAAAAGTGATGGGAATAGTGTTTGTAATTTCTTCTACTTTTTCAGTGACACAAAGTTCAAGCTGCTTATCTAATTGGTGAAAATGCAATGTCTGTTTATCACACTCACTTTGACTATATATGTTGTAGCAAGAGATTGTTTCTCGCTTACGGCCATACCAGCCTGGGTACGCCCGATCTCGTCTGATCTCGGAAGCTAAGCAGGGTCGGGCCTGGTTAGTACTTGGATGGGAGACCGCCTGGGAATACCAGGTGCTGTAAGCATTTTGTCCACGAGGGTGTGCCCCTGCACTATTTCATCAGCAACACTGCCTTGTAGTAAGCATTTAATGATGAATTGACTAAATGCAGCTTCCTGCCTTTTTAATAGGATCAAATTTCCTTGTGTTTTCAATTAGCATCTGCCTTGTATTTATAAGACAAACAAGAATATTGTTGCTGAATGCAGCTTGTGTGTGCTTTGTGCTCCTTTGCCCTGTTCAAATGATG
>NC_138298.1:2362500-2497500 GCF_965601325.2 Salmo salar
TCCACGAGGGTGTGCCCCTGCACTATTTCATCAGCAACACTGCCTTGTAGTAAGCATTTAATGATGAATTGACTAAATGCAGCTTCCTGCCTTTTTAATAGGATCAAATTTCCTTGTGTTTTCAATTAGCATCTGCCTTGTATTTATAAGACAAACAAGAATATTGTTGCTGAATGCAGCTTGTGTGTGCTTTGTGCTCCTTTGCCCTGTTCAAATGATGAAAGGAAATAAAGTTTGTATTTTATCCAACTACCTGTGCTAAAAAGTGATGGGAACAGTGTTTGTAATTTCTTCTACTTTTTCAGTGACACAAAGTTCAAGCTGCTTATCTAATTGGTGAAAATGCAATGTCTGTTTATCACACTCACTTTGACTATATATGTTGTAGCAAGAGATTGTTTCTCGCTTACGGCCATACCAGCCTGGGTACGCCCGATCTCGTCTGATCTCGGAAGCTAAGCAGGGTCGGGCCTGGTTAGTACTTGGATGGGAGACCGCCTGGGAATACCAGGTGCTGTAAGCATTTTGTCCACGAGGGTGTGCCCCTGCACTATTTCATCAGCAACACTGCCTTGTATTAAGCATTTAATGATGAATTGACTAAATGTCTGTTTTATCAGACTCACTTTGACTATATATGTTGTAGCAAGAGATTGTTTCTCGCTTACGGCCATACCAGCCTGGGTACGCCCGATCTCGTCTGATCTCGGAAGCTAAGCAGGGTCGGGCCTGGTTAGTACTTGGATGGGAGACCGCCTGGGAATACCAGGTGCTGTAAGCATTTTGTCCACGAGGGTGTGCCCCTGCACTATTTCATCAGCAACACTGCCTTGTAGTAAGCATTTAATGATGAATTGACTAAATGCAGCTTCCTGCCTTTTTAATAGGATCAAATTTCCTTGTGTTTTCAATTAGCATCTGCCTTGTATTTATAAGACAAACAAGAATATTGTTGCTGAATGCAGCTTGTGTGTGCTTTGTGCTCCTTTGCCCTGTTCAAATGATGAAAGGAAATAAAGTTTGTATTTTATCCAACTACCTGTGCTAAAAAGTGATGGGAACAGTGTTTGTAATTTCTTCTACTTTTTCAGTGACACAAAGTTCAAGCTGCTTATCTAATTGGTGAAAATGCAATGTCTGTTTATCACACTCACTTTGACTATATATGTTGTAGCAAGAGATTGTTTCTCGCTTACGGCCATACCAGCCTGGGTACGCCCGATCTCGTCTGATCTCGGAAGCTAAGCAGGGTCGGGCCTGGTTAGTACTTGGATGGGAGACCGCCTGGGAATACCAGGTGCTGTAAGCATTTTGTCCACGAGGGTGTGCCCCTGCACTATTTCATCAGCAACACTGCCTTGTAGTAAGCATTTAATGATGAATTGACTAAATGCAGCTTCCTGCCTTTTTAATAGGATCAAATTTCCTTGTGTTTTCAATTAGCATCTGCCTTGTATTTATAAGACAAACAAGAATATTGTTGCTGAATGCAGCTTGTGTGTGCTTTGTGCTCCTTTGCCCTGTTCAAATGATGAAAGGAAATAAAGTTTGTATTTTATCCAACTACCTGTGCTAAAAAGTGATGGGAACAGTGTTTGTAATTTCTTCTACTTTTTCAGTGACACAAAGTTCAAGCTGCTTATCTAATTGGTGAAAATGCAATGTCTGTTTATCACACTCACTTTGACTATATATGTTGTAGCAAGAGATTTTTTCTCGCTTACGGCCATACCAGCCTGGGTACGCCCGATCTCGTCTGATCTCGGAAGCTAAGCAGGGTCGGGCCTGGTTAGTACTTGGATGGGAGACCGCCTGGGAATACCAGGTGCTGTAAGCATTTTGTCCACGAGGGTGTGCTCTTGCACTATTTCATCAGCAACACTGCCTTGTATTAAGCATTTAATGATGAATTGACTAAATGTCTGTTTTATCAGACTCACTTTGACTATATATGTTGTAGCAAGAGATTGTTTCTCGCTTACGGCCATACCAGCCTGGGTACGCCCGATCTCGTCTGATCTCGGAAGCTAAGCAGGGTCGGGCCTGGTTAGTACTTGGATGGGAGACCGCCTGGGAATACCAGGTGCTGTAAGCATTTTGTCCACGAGGGTGTGCCCCTGCACTATTTCATCAGCAACACTGCCTTGTAGTAAGCATTTAATGATGAATTGACTAAATGCAGCTTCCTGCCTTTTTAATAGGATCAAATTTCCTTGTGTTTTCAATTAGCATCTGCCTTGTATTTATAAGACAAACAAGAATATTGTTGCTGAATGCAGCTTGTGTGTGCTTTGTGCTCCTTTGCCCTGTTCAAATGATGAAAGGAAATAAAGTTTGTATTTTATCCAACTACCTGTGCTAAAAAGTGATGGGAACAGTGTTTGTAATTTCTTCTACTTTTTCAGTGACACAAAGTTCAAGCTGCTTATCTAATTGGTGAAAATGCAATGTCTGTTTATCACACTCACTTTGACTATATATGTTGTAGCAAGAGATTGTTTCTCGCTTACGGCCATACCAGCCTGGGTACGCCCGATCTCGTCTGATCTCGGAAGCTAAGCAGGGTCGGGCCTGGTTAGTACTTGGATGGGAGACCGCCTGGGAATACCAGGTGCTGTAAGCATTTTGTCCACGAGGGTGTGCCCCTGCACTATTTCATCAGCAACACTGCCTTGTATTAAGCATTTAATGATGAATTGACTAAATGTCTGTTTTATCAGACTCACTTTGACTATATATGTTGTAGCAAGAGATTGTTTCTCGCTTACGGCCATACCAGCCTGGGTACGCCCGATCTCGTCTGATCTCGGAAGCTAAGCAGGGTCGGGCCTGGTTAGTACTTGGATGGGAGACCGCCTGGGAATACCAGGTGCTGTAAGCATTTTGTCCACGAGGGTGTGCCCCTGCACTATTTCATCAGCAACACTGCCTTGTAGTAAGCATTTAATGATGAATTGACTAAATGCAGCTTCCTGCCTTTTTAATAGGATCAAATTTCCTTGTGTTTTCAATTAGCATCTGCCTTGTATTTATAAGACAAACAAGAATATTGTTGCTGAATGCAGCTTGTGTGTGCTTTGTGCTCCTTTGCCCTGTTCAAATGATGAAAGGAAATAAAGTTTGTATTTTATCCAACTACCTGTGCTAAAAAGTGATGGGAACAGTGTTTGTAATTTCTTCTACTTTTTCAGTGACACAAAGTTCAAGCTGCTTATCTAATTGGTGAAAATGCAATGTCTGTTTATCACACTCACTTTGACTATATATGTTGTAGCAAGAGATTGTTTCTCGCTTACGGCCATACCAGCCTGGGTACGCCCGATCTCGTCTGATCTCGGAAGCTAAGCAGGGTCGGGCCTGGTTAGTACTTGGATGGGAGACCGCCTGGGAATACCAGGTGCTGTAAGCATTTTGTCCACGAGGGTGTGCCCCTGCACTATTTCATCAGCAACACTGCCTTGTAGTAAGCATTTAATGATGAATTGACTAAATGCAGCTTCCTGCCTTTTTAATAGGATCAAATTTCCTTGTGTTTTCAATTAGCATCTGCCTTGTATTTATAAGACAAACAAGAATATTGTTGCTGAATGCAGCTTGTGTGTGCTTTGTGCTCCTTTGCCCTGTTCAAATGATGAAAGGAAATAAAGTTTGTATTTTATCCAACTACCTGTGCTAAAAAGTGATGGGAACAGTGTTTGTAATTTCTTCTACTTTTTCAGTGACACAAAGTTCAAGCTGCTTATCTAATTGGTGAAAATGCAATGTCTGTTTATCACACTCACTTTGACTATATATGTTGTAGCAAGAGATTTTTTCTCGCTTACGGCCATACCAGCCTGGGTACGCCCGATCTCGTCTGATCTCGGAAGCTAAGCAGGGTCGGGCCTGGTTAGTACTTGGATGGGAGACCGCCTGGGAATACCAGGTGCTGTAAGCATTTTGTCCACGAGGGTGTGCTCTTGCACTATTTCATCAGCAACACTGCCTTGTATTAAGCATTTAATGATGAATTGACTAAATGTCTGTTTTATCAGACTCACTTTGACTATATATGTTGTAGCAAGAGATTGTTTCTCGCTTACGGCCATACCAGCCTGGGTACGCCCGATCTCGTCTGATCTCGGAAGCTAAGCAGGGTCGGGCCTGGTTAGTACTTGGATGGGAGACCGCCTGGGAATACCAGGTGCTGTAAGCATTTTGTCCACGAGGGTGTGCCCCTGCACTATTTCATCAGCAACACTGCCTTGTAGTAAGCATTTAATGATGAATTGACTAAATGCAGCTTCCTGCCTTTTTAATAGGATCAAATTTCCTTGTGTTTTCAATTAGCATCTGCCTTGTATTTATAAGACAAACAAGAATATTGTTGCTGAATGCAGCTTGTGTGTGCTTTGTGCTCCTTTGCCCTGTTCAAATGATGAAAGGAAATAAAGTTTGTATTTTATCCAACTACCTGTGCTAAAAAGTGATGGGAACAGTGTTTGTAATTTCTTCTACTTTTTCAGTGACACAAAGTTCAAGCTGCTTATCTAATTGGTGAAAATGCAATGTCTGTTTATCACACTCACTTTGACTATATATGTTGTAGCAAGAGATTGTTTCTCGCTTACGGCCATACCAGCCTGGGTACGCCTGATCTCGGAAGCTAAGCAGGGTCGGGCCTGGTTAGTACTTGGATGGGAGACCGCCTGGGAATACCAGGTGCTGTAAGCATTTTGTCCACGAGGGTGTGCCCCTGCACTATTTCATCAGCAACACTGCCTTGTAGTAAGCATTTAATGATGAATTGACTAAATGCAGCTTCCTGCCTTTTTAATAGGATCAAATTTCCTTGTGTTTTCAATTAGCATCTGCCTTGTATTTATAAGACAAACAAGAATATTGTTGCTGAATGCAGCTTGTGTGTGCTTTGTGCTCCTTTGCCCTGTTCAAATGATGAAAGGAAATAAAGTTTGTATTTTATCCAACTACCTGTGCTAAAAAGTGATGGGAACAGTGTTTGTAATTTCTTCTACTTTTTCAGTGACACAAAGTTCAAGCTGCTTATCTAATTGGTGAAAATGCAATGTCTGTTTATCACACTCACTTTGACTATATATGTTGTAGCAAGAGATTGTTTCTCGCTTACGGCCATACCAGCCTGGGTACGCCCGATCTCGTCTGATCTCGGAAGCTAAGCAGGGTCGGGCCTGGTTAGTACTTGGATGGGAGACCGCCTGGGAATACCAGGTGCTGTAAGCATTTTGTCCACGAGGGTGTGCCCCTGCACTATTTCATCAGCAACACTGCCTTGTAGTAAGCATTTAATGATGAATTGACTAAATGCAGCTTCCTGCCTTTTTAATAGGATCAAATTTCCTTGTGTTTTCAATTAGCATCTGCCTTGTATTTATAAGACAAACAAGAATATTGTTGCTGAATGCAGCTTGTGTGTGCTTTGTGCTCCTTTGCCCTGTTCAAATGATGAAAGGAAATAAAGTTTGTATTTTATCCAACTACCTGTGCTAAAAAGTGATGGGAACAGTGTTTGTAATTTCTTCTACTTTTTCAGTGACACAAAGTTCAAGCTGCTTATCTAATTGGTGAAAATGCAATGTCTGTTTATCACACTCACTTTGACTATATATGTTGTAGCAAGAGATTTTTTCTCGCTTACGGCCATACCAGCCTGGGTACGCCCGATCTCGTCTGATCTCGGAAGCTAAGCAGGGTCGGGCCTGGTTAGTACTTGGATGGGAGACCGCCTGGGAATACCAGGTGCTGTAAGCATTTTGTCCACGAGGGTGTGCGCTTGCACTATTTCATCAGCAACACTGCCTTGTATTAAGCATTTAATGATGAATTGACTAAATGTCTGTTTTATCAGACTCACTTTGACTATATATGTTGTAGCAAGAGATTGTTTCTCGCTTACGGCCATACCAGCCTGGGTACGCCCGATCTCGTCTGATCTCGGAAGCTAAGCAGGGTCGGGCCTGGTTAGTACTTGGATGGGAGACCGCCTGGGAATACCAGGTGCTGTAAGCATTTTGTCCACGAGGGTGTGCTCTTGCACTATTTCATCAGCAACACTGCCTTGTAGTAAGCATTTAATGATGAATTGACTAAATGCAGCTTCCTGCCTTTTTAATAGGATCAAATTTCCTTGTGTTTTCAATTAGCATCTGCCTTGTATTTATAAGACAAACAAGAATATTGTTGCTGAATGCAGCTTGTGTGTGCTTTGTGCTCCTTTGCCCTGTTCAAATGATGAAAGGAAATAAAGTTTGTATTTTATCCAACTACCTGTGCTAAAAAGTGATGGGAACAGTGTTTGTAATTTCTTCTACTTTTTCAGTGACACAAAGTTCAAGCTGCTTATCTAATTGGTGAAAATGCAATGTCTGTTTATCACACTCACTTTGACTATATATGTTGTAGCAAGAGATTGTTTCTCGCTTACGGCCATACCAGCCTGGGTACGCCCGATCTCGTCTGATCTCGGAAGCTAAGCAATGTCGGGCCTGGTTAGTACTTGGATGGGAGACCGCCTGGGAATACCAGGTGCTGTAAGCATTTTGTCCACGAGGGTGTGCCCCTGCACTATTTCATCAGCAACACTGCCTTGTAGTAAGCATTTAATGATGAATTGACTAAATGCAGCTTCCTGCCTTTTTAATAGGATCAAATTTCCTTGTGTTTTCAATTAGCATCTGCCTTGTATTTATAAGACAAACAAGAATATTGTTGCTGAATGCAGCTTTGTGCTCCTTTGCCCTGTTCAAATGATGAAAGGAAATAAAGTTTGTATTTTATCCAACTACCTGTGCTAAAAAGTGATGGGAACAGTGTTTGTAATTTCTTCTACTTTTTCAGTGACACAAAGTTCAAGCTGCTTATCTAATTGGTGAAAATGCAATGTCTGTTTATCACACTCACTTTGACTATATATGTTGTAGCAAGAGATTGTTTCTCGCTTACGGCCATACCAGCCTGGGTACGCCCGATCTCGTCTGATCTCGGAAGCTAAGCAGGGTCGGGCCTGGTTAGTACTTGGATGGGAGACCGCCTGGGAATACCAGGTGCTGTAAGCATTTTGTCCACGAGGGTGTGCCCCTGCACTATTTCATCAGCAACACTGCCTTGTAGTAAGCATTTAATGATGAATTGACTAAATGCAGCTTCCTGCCTTTTTAATAGGATCAAATTTCCTTGTGTTTTCAATTAGCATCTGCCTTGTATTTATAAGACAAACAAGAATATTGTTGCTGAATGCAGCTTGTGTGTGCTTTGTGCTCCTTTGCCCTGTTCAAATGATGAAAGGAAATAAAGTTTGTATTTTATCCAACTACCTGTGCTAAAAAGTGATGGGAACAGTGTTTGTAATTTCTTCTACTTTTTCAGTGACACAAAGTTCAAGCTGCTTATCTAATTGGTGAAAATGCAATGTCTGTTTATCACACTCACTTTGACTATATATGTTGTAGCAAGAGATTTTTTCTCGCTTACGGCCATACCAGCCTGGGTACGCCCGATCTCGTCTGATCTCGGAAGCTAAGCAGGGTCGGGCCTGGTTAGTACTTGGATGGGAGACCGCCTGGGAATACCAGGTGCTGTAAGCATTTTGTCCACGAGGGTGTGCTCTTGCACTATTTCATCAGCAACACTGCCTTGTATTAAGCATTTAATGATGAATTGACTAAATGTCTGTTTTATCAGACTCACTTTGACTATATATGTTGTAGCAAGAGATTGTTTCTCGCTTACGGCCATACCAGCCTGGGTACGCCCGATCTCGTCTGATCTCGGAAGCTAAGCAGGGTCGGGCCTGGTTAGTACTTGGATGGGAGACCGCCTGGGAATACCAGGTGCTGTAAGCATTTTGTCCACGAGGGTGTGCCCCTGCACTATTTCATCAGCAACACTGCCTTGTAGTAAGCATTTAATGATGAATTGACTAAATGCAGCTTCCTGCCTTTTTAATAGGATCAAATTTCCTTGTGTTTTCAATTAGCATCTGCCTTGTATTTATAAGACAAACAAGAATATTGTTGCTGAATGCAGCTTGTGTGTGCTTTGTGCTCCTTTGCCCTGTTCAAATGATGAAAGGAAATAAAGTTTGTATTTTATCCAACTACCTGTGCTAAAAAGTGATGGGAACAGTGTTTGTAATTTCTTCTACTTTTTCAGTGACACAAAGTTCAAGCTGCTTATCTAATTGGTGAAAATGCAATGTCTGTTTATCACACTCACTTTGACTATATATGTTGTAGCAAGAGATTGTTTCTCGCTTACGGCCATACCAGCCTGGGTACGCCCGATCTCGTCTGATCTCGGAAGCTAAGCAGGGTCGGGCCTGGTTAGTACTTGGATGGGAGACCGCCTGGGGATACCAGGTGCTGTAAGCATTTTGTCCACGAGGGTGTGCGCTTGCACTATTTCATCAGCAACACTGCCTTGTATTAAGCATTTAATGATGAATTGACTAAATGTCTGTTTTATCAGACTCACTTTGACTATATATGTTGTAGCAAGAGATTGTTTCTCGCTTACGGCCATACCAGCCTGGGTACGCCCGATCTCGTCTGATCTCGGAAGCTAAGCAGGGTCGGGCCTGGTTAGTACTTGGATGGGAGACCGCCTGGGAATACCAGGTGCTGTAAGCATTTTGTCCACGAGGGTGTGCCCCTGCACTATTTCATCAGCAACACTGCCTTGTAGTAAGCATTTAATGATGAATTGACTAAATGCAGCTTCCTGCCTTTTTAATAGGATCAAATTTCCTTGTGTTTTCAATTAGCATCTGCCTTGTATTTATAAGACAAACAAGAATATTGTTGCTGAATGCAGCTTGTGTGTGCTTTGTGCTCCTTTGCCCTGTTCAAATGATGAAAGGAAATAAAGTTTGTATTTTATCCAACTACCTGTGCTAAAAAGTGATGGGAACAGTGTTTGTAATTTCTTCTACTTTTTCAGTGACACAAAGTTCAAGCTGCTTATCTAATTGGTGAAAATGCAATGTCTGTTTATCACACTCACTTTGACTATATATGTTGTAGCAAGAGATTGTTTCTCGCTTACGGCCATACCAGCCTGGGTACTCCCGATCTCGTCTGATCTCGGAAGCTAAGCAGGGTCGGGCCTGGTTAGTACTTGGATGAGAGACCGCCTGGGAATACCAGGTGCTGTAAGCATTTTGTCCACGAGGGTGTGCCCCTGCACTATTTCATCAGCAACACTGCCTTGTAGTAAGCATTTAATGATGAATTGACTAAATGCAGCTTCCTGCCTTTTTAATAGGATCAAATTTCCTTGTGTTTTCAATTAGCATCTGCCTTGTATTTATAAGACAAACAAGAATATTGTTGCTGAATGCAGCTTGTGTGTGCTTTGTGCTCCTTTGCCCTGTTCAAATGATGAAAGGAAATAAAGTTTGTATTTTATCCAACTACCTGTGCTAAAAAGTGATGGGAACAGTGTTTGTAATTTCTTCTACTTTTTCAGTGACACAAAGTTCAAGCTGCTTATCTAATTGGTGAAAATGCAATGTCTGTTTATCACACTCACTTTGACTATATATGTTGTAGCAAGAGATTTTTTCTCGCTTACGGCCATACCAGCCTGGGTACGCCCGATCTCGTCTGATCTCGGAAGCTAAGCAGGGTCGGGCCTGGTTAGTACTTGGATGGGAGACCGCCTGGGAATACCAGGTGCTGTAAGCATTTTGTCCACGAGGGTGTGCTCTTGCACTATTTCATCAGCAACACTGCCTTGTATTAAGCATTTAATGATGAATTGACTAAATGTCTGTTTTATCAGACTCACTTTGACTATATATGTTGTAGCAAGAGATTGTTTCTCGCTTACGGCCATACCAGCCTGGGTACGCCCGATCTCGTCTGATCTCGGAAGCTAAGCAGGGTCGGGCCTGGTTAGTACTTGGATGGGAGACCGCCTGGGAATACCAGGTGCTGTAAGCATTTTGTCCACGAGGGTGTGCCCCTGCACTATTTCATCAGCAACACTGCCTTGTAGTAAGCATTTAATGATGAATTGACTAAATGCAGCTTCCTGCCTTTTTAATAGGATCAAATTTCCTTGTGTTTTCAATTAGCATCTGCCTTGTATTTATAAGACAAACAAGAATATTGTTGCTGAATGCAGCTTGTGTGTGCTTTGTGCTCCTTTGCCCTGTTCAAATGATGAAAGGAAATAAAGTTTGTATTTTATCCAACTACCTGTGCTAAAAAGTGATGGGAACAGTGTTTGTAATTTCTTCTACTTTTTCAGTGACACAAAGTTCAAGCTGCTTATCTAATTGGTGAAAATGCAATGTCTGTTTATCACACTCACTTTGACTATATATGTTGTAGCAAGAGATTGTTTCTCGCTTACGGCCATACCAGCCTGGGTACGCCCGATCTCGTCTGATCTCGGAAGCTAAGCAGGGTCGGGCCTGGTTAGTACTTGGATGGGAGACCGCCTGGGAATACCAGGTGCTGTAAGCATTTTGTCCACGAGGGTGTGCTCTTGCACTATTTCATCAGCAACACTGCCTTGTATTAAGCATTTAATGATGAATTGACTAAATGTCTGTTTTATCAGACTCACTTTGACTATATATGTTGTAGCAAGAGATTGTTTCTCGCTTACGGCCATACCAGCCTGGGTACGCCCGATCTCGTCTGATCTCGGAAGCTAAGCATGGTCGGGCCTGGTTAGTACTTGGATGGGAGACCGCCTGGGAATACCAGGTGCTGTAAGCATTTTGTCCACGAGGGTGTGCCCCTGCACTATTTCATCAGCAACACTGCCTTGTAGTAAGCATTTAATGATGAATTGACTAAATGCAGCTTCCTGCCTTTTTAATAGGATCAAATTTCCTTGTGTTTTCAATTAGCATCTGCCTTGTATTTATAAGACAAACAAGAATATTGTTGCTGAATGCAGCTTGTGTGTGCTTTGTGCTCCTTTGCCCTGTTCAAATGATGAAAGGAAATAAAGTTTGTATTTTATCCAACTACCTGTGCTAAAAAGTGATGGGAACAGTGTTTGTAATTTCTTCTACTTTTTCAGTGACACAAAGTTCAAGCTGCTTATCTAATTGGTGAAAATGCAATGTCTGTTTATCACACTCACTTTGACTATATATGTTGTAGCAAGAGATTGTTTCTCGCTTACGGCCATACCATCCTGGGTACGCCCGATCTCGTCTGATCTCGGAAGCTAAGCATGGTCGGGCCTGGTTAGTACTTGGATGGGAGACCGCCTGGGAATACCAGGTGCTGTAAGCATTTTGTCCACGAGGGTGTGCCCCTGCACTATTTCATCAGCAACACTGCCTTGTAGTAAGCATTTAATGATGAATTGACTAAATGCAGCTTCCTGCCTTTTTAATAGGATCAAATTTCCTTGTGTTTTCAATTAGCATCTGCCTTGTATTTATAAGACAAACAAGAATATTGTTGCTGAATGCAGCTTGTGTGTGCTTTGTGCTCCTTTGCCCTGTTCAAATGATGAAAGGAAATAAAGTTTGTATTTTATCCAACTACCTGTGCTAAAAAGTGATGGGAACAGTGTTTGTAATTTCTTCTACTTTTTCAGTGACACAAAGTTCAAGCTGCTTATCTAATTGGTGAAAATGCAATGTCTGTTTATCACACTCACTTTGAATATATATGTTGTAGCAAGAGATTGTTTCTCGCTTACGGCCATACCAGCCTGGGTACGCCCGATCTCGTCTGATCTCGGAAGCTAAGCACGGTCGGGCCTGGTTAGTACTTGGATGGGAGACCGCCTGGGAATACCAGGTGCTGTAAGCATTTTGTCCACGAGGGTGTGCCCCTGCACTATTTCATCAGCAACACTGCCTTGTAGTAAGCATTTAATGATGAATTGACTAAATGCAGCTTCCTGCCTTTTTAATAGGATCAAATTTCCTTGTGTTTTCAATTAGCATCTGCCTTGTATTTATAAGACAAACAAGAATATTGTTGCTGAATGCAGCTTGTGTGTGCTTTGTGCTCCTTTGCCCTGTTCAAATGATGAAAGGAAATAAAGTTTGTATTTTATCCAACTACCTGTGCTAAAAAGTGATGGGAACAGTGTTTGTAATTTCTTCTACTTTTTCAGTGACACAAAGTTCAAGCTGCTTATCTAATTGGTGAAAATGCAATGTCTGTTTATCACACTCACTTTGACTATATATGTTGTAGCAAGAGATTGTTTCTCGCTTACGGCCATACCAGCCTGGGTACGCCCGATCTCGTCTGATCTCGGAAGCTAAGCACGGTCGGGCCTGGTTAGTACTTGGATGGGAGACCGCCTGGGAATACCAGGTGCTGTAAGCATTTTGTCCACGAGGGTGTGCCCCTGCACTATTTCATCAGCAACACTGCCTTGTAGTAAGCATTTAATGATGAATTGACTAAATGCAGCTTCCTGCCTTTTTAATAGGATCAAATTTCCTTGTGTTTTCAATTAGCATCTGCCTTGTATTTATAAGACAAACAAGAATATTGTTGCTGAATGCAGCTTGTGTGTGCTTTGTGCTCCTTTGCCCTGTTCAAATGATGAAAGGAAATAAAGTTTGTATTTTATCCAACTACCTGTGCTAAAAAGTGATGGGAACAGTGTTTGTAATTTCTTCTACTTTTTCAGTGACACAAAGTTCAAGCTGCTTATCTAATTGGTGAAAATGCAATGTCTGTTTATCACACTCACTTTGACTATATATGTTGTAGCAAGAGATTGTTTCTCGCTTACGGCCATACCAGCCTGGGTACGCCCGATCTCGTCTGATCTCGGAAGCTAAGCAGGGTCGGGCCTGGTTAGTACTTGGATGGGAGACCGCCTGGGAATACCAGGTGCTGTAAGCATTTTGTCCACGAGGGTGTGCTCTTGCACTATTTCATCAGCAACACTGCCTTGTATTAAGCATTTAATGATGAATTGACTAAATGTCTGTTTTATCAGACTCACTTTGACTATATATGTTGTAGCAAGAGATTGTTTCTCGCTTACGGCCATACCAGCCTGGGTACGCCCGATCTCGTCTCATCTCGGCAGCTAAGCATGGTCGGGCCTGGTTAGTACTTGGATGGGAGACCGCCTGGGAATACCAGGTGCTGTAAGCATTTTGTCCACGAGGGTGTGCCCCTGCACTATTTCATCAGCAACACTGCCTTGTAGTAAGCATTTAATGATGAATTGACTAAATGCAGCTTCCTGCCTTTTTAATAGGATCAAATTTCCTTGTGTTTTCAATCAGCATCTGCCTTGTATTTATAAGACAAACAAGAATATTGTTGCTGAATGCAGCTTGTGTGTGCTTTGTGCTCCTTTGCCCTGTTCAAATGATGAAAGGAAATAAAGTTTGTATTTTATCCAACTACCTGTGCTAAAAAGTGATGGGAACAGTGTTTGTAATTTCTTCTACTTTTTCAGTGACACAAAGTTCAAGCTGCTTATCTAATTGGTGAAAATGCAATGTCTGTTTATCACACTCACTTTGACTATATATGTTGTAGCAAGAGATTGTTTCTCGCTTACGGCCATACCAGCCTGGGTACGCCCGATCTCGTCTGATCTCGGAAGCTAAGCATGGTCGGGCCTGGTTAGTACTTGGATGGGAGACCGCCTGGGAATACCAGGTGCTGTAAGCATTTTGTCCACGAGGGTGTGCCCCTGCACTATTTCATCAGCAACACTGCCTTGTAGTAAGCATTTAATGATGAATTGACTAAATGCAGCTTCCTGCCTTTTTAATAGGATCAAATTTCCTTGTGTTTTCAATTAGCATCTGCCTTGTATTTATAAGACAAACAAGAATATTGTTGCTGAATGCAGCTTGTGTGTGCTTTGTGCTCCTTTGCCCTGTTCAAATGATGAAAGGAAATAAAGTTTGTATTTTATCCAACTACCTGTGCTAAAAAGTGATGGGAACAGTGTTTGTAATTTCTTCTACTTTTTCAGTGACACAAAGTTCAAGCTGCTTATCTAATTGGTGAAAATGCAATGTCTGTTTATCACACTCACTTTGACTATATATGTTGTAGCAAGAGATTGTTTCTCGCTTACGGCCATACCATCCTGGGTACGCCCGATCTCGTCTGATCTCGGAAGCTAAGCATGGTCGGGCCTGGTTAGTACTTGGATGGGAGACCGCCTGGGAATACCAGGTGCTGTAAGCATTTTGTCCACGAGGGTGTGCCCCTGCACTATTTCATCAGCAACACTGCCTTGTAGTAAGCATTTAATGATGAATTGACTAAATGCAGCTTCCTGCCTTTTTAATAGGATCAAATTTCCTTGTGTTTTCAATTAGCATCTGCCTTGTATTTATAAGACAAACAAGAATATTGTTGCTGAATGCAGCTTGTGTGTGCTTTGTGCTCCTTTGCCCTGTTCAAATGATGAAAGGAAATAAAGTTTGTATTTTATCCAACTACCTGTGCTAAAAAGTGATGGGAACAGTGTTTGTAATTTCTTCTACTTTTTCAGTGACACAAAGTTCAAGCTGCTTATCTAATTGGTGAAAATGCAATGTCTGTTTATCACACTCACTTTGAATATATATGTTGTAGCAAGAGATTGTTTCTCGCTTACGGCCATACCAGCCTGGGTACGCCCGATCTCGTCTGATCTCGGAAGCTAAGCACGGTCGGGCCTGGTTAGTACTTGGATGGGAGACCGCCTGGGAATACCAGGTGCTGTAAGCATTTTGTCCACGAGGGTGTGCCCCTGCACTATTTCATCAGCAACACTGCCTTGTAGTAAGCATTTAATGATGAATTGACTAAATGCAGCTTCCTGCCTTTTTAATAGGATCAAATTTCCTTGTGTTTTCAATTAGCATCTGCCTTGTATTTATAAGACAAACAAGAATATTGTTGCTGAATGCAGCTTGTGTGTGCTTTGTGCTCCTTTGCCCTGTTCAAATGATGAAAGGAAATAAAGTTTGTATTTTATCCAACTACCTGTGCTAAAAAGTGATGGGAACAGTGTTTGTAATTTCTTCTACTTTTTCAGTGACACAAAGTTCAAGCTGCTTATCTAATTGGTGAAAATGCAATGTCTGTTTATCACACTCACTTTGACTATATATGTTGTAGCAAGAGATTGTTTCTCGCTTACGGCCATACCAGCCTGGGTACGCCCGATCTCGTCTGATCTCGGAAGCTAAGCACGGTCGGGCCTGGTTAGTACTTGGATGGGAGACCGCCTGGGAATACCAGGTGCTGTAAGCATTTTGTCCACGAGGGTGTGCCCCTGCACTATTTCATCAGCAACACTGCCTTGTAGTAAGCATTTAATGATGAATTGACTAAATGCAGCTTCCTGCCTTTTTAATAGGATCAAATTTCCTTGTGTTTTCAATTAGCATCTGCCTTGTATTTATAAGACAAACAAGAATATTGTTGCTGAATGCAGCTTGTGTGTGCTTTGTGCTCCTTTGCCCTGTTCAAATGATGAAAGGAAATAAAGTTTGTATTTTATCCAACTACCTGTGCTAAAAAGTGATGGGAACAGTGTTTGTAATTTCTTCTACTTTTTCAGTGACACAAAGTTCAAGCTGCTTATCTAATTGGTGAAAATGCAATGTCTGTTTATCACACTCACTTTGACTATATATGTTGTAGCAAGAGATTGTTTCTCGCTTACGGCCATACCAGCCTGGGTACGCCCGATCTCGTCTGATCTCGGAAGCTAAGCAGGGTCGGGCCTGGTTAGTACTTGGATGGGAGACCGCCTGGGAATACCAGGTGCTGTAAGCATTTTGTCCACGAGGGTGTGCTCTTGCACTATTTCATCAGCAACACTGCCTTGTATTAAGCATTTAATGATGAATTGACTAAATGTCTGTTTTATCAGACTCACTTTGACTATATATGTTGTAGCAAGAGATTGTTTCTCGCTTACGGCCATACCAGCCTGGGTACGCCCGATCTCGTCTCATCTCGGAAGCTAAGCATGGTCGGGCCTGGTTAGTACTTGGATGGGAGACCGCCTGGGAATACCAGGTGCTGTAAGCATTTTGTCCACGAGGGTGTGCCCCTGCACTATTTCATCAGCAACACTGCCTTGTAGTAAGCATTTAATGATGAATTGACTAAATGCAGCTTCCTGCCTTTTTAATAGGATCAAATTTCCTTGTGTTTTCAATCAGCATCTGCCTTGTATTTATAAGACAAACAAGAATATTGTTGCTGAATGCAGCTTGTGTGTGCTTTGTGCTCCTTTGCCCTGTTCAAATGATGAAAGGAAATAAAGTTTGTATTTTATCCAACTACCTGTGCTAAAAAGTGATGGGAACAGTGTTTGTAATTTCTTCTACTTTTTCAGTGACACAAAGTTCAAGCTGCTTATCTAATTGGTGAAAATGCAATGTCTGTTTATCACACTCACTTTGACTATATATGTTGTAGCAAGAGATTGTTTCTCGCTTACGGCCATACCAGCCTGGGTACGCCCGATCTCGTCTGATCTCGGAAGCTAAGCAGGGTCGGGCCTGGTTAGTACTTGGATGGGAGACCGCCTGGGAATACCAGGTGCTGTAAGCATTTTGTCCACGAGGGTGTGCCCCTGCACTATTTCATCAGCAACACTGCCTTGTAGTAAGCATTTAATGATGAATTGACTAAATGCAGCTTCCTGCCTTTTTAATAGGATCAAATTTCCTTGTGTTTTCAATTAGCATCTGCCTTGTATTTATAAGACAAACAAGAATATTGTTGCTGAATGCAGCTTGTGTGTGCTTTGTGCTCCTTTGCCCTGTTCAAATGATGAAAGGAAATAAAGTTTGTATTTTATCCAACTACCTGTGCTAAAAAGTGATGGGAACAGTGTTTGTAATTTCTTCTACTTTTTCAGTGACACAAAGTTCAAGCTGCTTATCTAATTGGTGAAAATGCAATGTCTGTTTATCACACTCACTTTGACTATATATGTTGTAGCAAGAGATTGTTTCTCGCTTACGGCCATACCAGCCTGGGTACGCCCGATCTCGTCTGATCTCGGAAGCTAAGCAGGGTCGGGCCTGGTTAGTACTTGGATGGGAGACCGCCTGGGAATACCAGGTGCTGTAAGCATTTTGTCCACGAGGGTGTGCCCCTGCACTATTTCATCAGCAACACTGCCTTGTAGTAAGCATTTAATGATGAATTGACTAAATGCAGCTTCCTGCCTTTTTAATAGGATCAAATTTCCTTGTGTTTTCAATTAGCATCTGCCTTGTATTTATAAGACAAACAAGAATATTGTTGCTGAATGCAGCTTGTGTGTGCTTTGTGCTCCTTTGCCCTGTTCAAATGATGAAAGGAAATAAAGTTTGTATTTTATCCAACTACCTGTGCTAAAAAGTGATGGGAACAGTGTTTGTAATTTCTTCTACTTTTTCAGTGACACAAAGTTCAAGCTGCTTATCTAATTGGTGAAAATGCAATGTCTGTTTATCACACTCACTTTGACTATATATGTTGTAGCAAGAGATTGTTTCTCGCTTACGGCCATACCAGCCTGGGTACGCCCGATCTCGTCTGATCTCGGAAGCTAAGCACGGTCGGGCCTGGTTAGTACTTGGATGGGAGACCGCCTGGGAATACCAGGTGCTGTAAGCATTTTGTCCACGAGGGTGTGCCCCTGCACTATTTCATCAGCAACACTGCCTTGTAGTAAGCATTTAATGATGAATTGACTAAATGCAGCTTCCTGCCTTTTTAATAGGATCAAATTTCCTTGTGTTTTCAATTAGCATCTGCCTTGTATTTATAAGACAAACAAGAATATTGTTGCTGAATGCAGCTTGTGTGTGCTTTGTGCTCCTTTGCCCTGTTCAAATGATGAAAGGAAATAAAGTTTGTATTTTATCCAACTACCTGTGCTAAAAAGTGATGGGAACAGTGTTTGTAATTTCTTCTACTTTTTCAGTGACACAAAGTTCAAGCTGCTTATCTAATTGGTGAAAATGCAATGTCTGTTTATCACACTCACTTTGACTATATATGTTGTAGCAAGAGATTGTTTCTCGCTTACGGCCATACCAGCCTGGGTACGCCCGATCTCGTCTGATCTCGGAAGCTAAGCAGGGTCGGGCCTGGTTAGTACTTGGATGGGAGACCGCCTGGGAATACCAGGTGCTGTAAGCATTTTGTCCACGAGGGTGTGCCCCTGCACTATTTCATCAGCAACACTGCCTTGTAGTAAGCATTTAATGATGAATTGACTAAATGCAGCTTCCTGCCTTTTTAATAGGATCAAATTTCCTTGTGTTTTCAATTAGCATCTGCCTTGTATTTATAAGACAAACAAGAATATTGTTGCTGAATGCAGCTTGTGTGTGCTTTGTGCTCCTTTGCCCTGTTCAAATGATGAAAGGAAATAAAGTTTGTATTTTATCCAACTACCTGTGCTAAAAAGTGATGGGAACAGTGTTTGTAATTTCTTCTACTTTTTCAGTGACACAAAGTTCAAGCTGCTTATCTAATTGGTGAAAATGCAATGTCTGTTTATCACACTCACTTTGACTATATATGTTGTAGCAAGAGATTGTTTCTCGCTTACGGCCATACCAGCCTGGGTACGCCCGATCTCGTCTGATCTCGGAAGCTAAGCAGGGTC
This sequence comes from Salmo salar, assembly GCF_965601325.2. Classification (NCBI taxonomy): domain Eukaryota; kingdom Metazoa; phylum Chordata; class Actinopteri; order Salmoniformes; family Salmonidae; genus Salmo; species Salmo salar. Next base: position 2,381,098 of record NC_138298.1, read on the forward strand.
GGGCCTGGTTAGTACTTGGATGGGAGACCGCCTGGGAATACCAGGTGCTGTAAGCATTTTGTCCACGAGGGTGTGCCCCTGCACTATTTCATCAGCAACACTGCCTTGTAGTAAGCATTTAATGATGAATTGACTAAATGCAGCTTCCTGCCTTTTTAATAGGATCAAATTTCCTTGTGTTTTCAATTAGCATCTGCCTTGTATTTATAAGACAAACAAGAATATTGTTGCTGAATGCAGCTTGTGTGTGCTTTGTGCTCCTTTGCCCTGTTCAAATGATGAAAGGAAATAAAGTTTGTATTTTATCCAACTACCTGTGCTAAAAAGTGATGGGAACAGTGTTTGTAATTTCTTCTACTTTTTCAGTGACACAAAGTTCAAGCTGCTTATCTAATTGGTGAAAATGCAATGTCTGTTTATCACACTCACTTTGACTATATATGTTGTAGCAAGAGATTGTTTCTCGCTTACGGCCATACCAGCCTGGGTACGCCCGATCTCGTCTGATCTCGGAAGCTAAGCACGGTCGGGCCTGGTTAGTACTTGGATGGGAGACCGCCTGGGAATACCAGGTGCTGTAAGCATTTTGTCCACGAGGGTGTGCCCCTGCACTATTTCATCAGCAACACTGCCTTGTAGTAAGCATTTAATGATGAATTGACTAAATGCAGCTTCCTGCCTTTTTAATAGGATCAAATTTCCTTGTGTTTTCAATTAGCATCTGCCTTGTATTTATAAGACAAACAAGAATATTGTTGCTGAATGCAGCTTGTGTGTGCTTTGTGCTCCTTTGCCCTGTTCAAATGATGAAAGGAAATAAAGTTTGTATTTTATCCAACTACCTGTGCTAAAAAGTGATGGGAACAGTGTTTGTAATTTCTTCTACTTTTTCAGTGACACAAAGTTCAAGCTGCTTATCTAATTGGTGAAAATGCAATGTCTGTTTATCACACTCACTTTGACTATATATGTTGTAGCAAGAGATTGTTTCTCGCTTACGGCCATACCAGCCTGGGTACGCCCGATCTCGTCTGATCTCGGAAGCTAAGCAGGGTCGGGCCTGGTTAGTACTTGGATGGGAGACCGCCTGGGAATACCAGGTGCTGTAAGCATTTTGTCCACGAGGGTGTGCTCTTGCACTATTTCATCAGCAACACTGCCTTGTATTAAGCATTTAATGATGAATTGACTAAATGTCTGTTTTATCAGACTCACTTTGACTATATATGTTGTAGCAAGAGATTGTTTCTCGCTTACGGCCATACCAGCCTGGGTACGCCCGATCTCGTCTGATCTCGGAAGCTAAGCAGGGTCGGTCCTGGTTAGTACTTGGATGGGAGACCGCCTGGGAATACCAGGTGCTGTAAGCATTTTGTCCACGAGGGTGTGCCCCTGCACTATTTCATCAGCAACACTGCCTTGTAGTAAGCATTTAATGATGAATTGACTAAATGCAGCTTCCTGCCTTTTTAATAGGATCAAATTTCCTTGTGTTTTCAATTAGCATCTGCCTTGTATTTATAAGACAAACAAGAATATTGTTGCTGAATGCAGCTTGTGTGTGCTTTGTGCTCCTTTGCCCTGTTCAAATGATGAAAGGAAATAAAGTTTGTATTTTATCCAACTACCTGTGCTAAAAAGTGATGGGAACAGTGTTTGTAATTTCTTCTACTTTTTCAGTGACACAAAGTTCAAGCTGCTTATCTAATTGGTGAAAATGCAATGTCTGTTTATCACACTCACTTTGACTATATATGTTGTAGCAAGAGATTGTTTCTCGCTTACGGCCATACCAGCCTGGGTACGCCCGATCTCGTCTGATCTCGGAAGCTAAGCACGGTCGGGCCTGGTTAGTACTTGGATGGGAGACCGCCTGGGAATACCAGGTGCTGTAAGCATTTTGTCCACGAGGGTGTGCCCCTGCACTATTTCATCAGCAACACTGCCTTGTAGTAAGCATTTAATGATGAATTGACTAAATGCAGCTTCCTGCCTTTTTAATAGGATCAAATTTCCTTGTGTTTTCAATTAGCATCTGCCTTGTATTTATAAGACAAACAAGAATATTGTTGCTGAATGCAGCTTGTGTGTGCTTTGTGCTCCTTTGCCCTGTTCAAATGATGAAAGGAAATAAAGTTTGTATTTTATCCAACTACCTGTGCTAAAAAGTGATGGGAACAGTGTTTGTAATTTCTTCTACTTTTTCAGTGACACAAAGTTCAAGCTGCTTATCTAATTGGTGAAAATGCAATGTCTGTTTATCACACTCACTTTGACTATATATGTTGTAGCAAGAGATTGTTTCTCGCTTACGGCCATACCAGCCTGGGTACGCCCGATCTCGTCTGATCTCGGAAGCTAAGCAGGGTCGGGCCTGGTTAGTACTTGGATGGGAGACCGCCTGGGAATACCAGGTGCTGTAAGCATTTTGTCCACGAGGGTGTGCCCCTGCACTATTTCATCAGCAACACTGCCTTGTAGTAAGCATTTAATGATGAATTGACTAAATGCAGCTTCCTGCCTTTTTAATAGGATCAAATTTCCTTGTGTTTTCAATTAGCATCTGCCTTGTATTTATAAGACAAACAAGAATATTGTTGCTGAATGCAGCTTGTGTGTGCTTTGTGCTCCTTTGCCCTGTTCAAATGATGAAAGGAAATAAAGTTTGTATTTTATCCAACTACCTGTGCTAAAAAGTGATGGGAACAGTGTTTGTAATTTCTTCTACTTTTTCAGTGACACAAAGTTCAAGCTGCTTATCTAATTGGTGAAAATGCAATGTCTGTTTATCACACTCACTTTGACTATATATGTTGTAGCAAGAGATTGTTTCTCGCTTACGGCCATACCAGCCTGGGTACGCCCGATCTCGTCTGATCTCGGAAGCTAAGCAGGGTCGGGCCTGGTTAGTACTTGGATGGGAGACCGCCTGGGAATACCAGGTGCTGTAAGCATTTTGTCCACGAGGGTGTGCCCCTGCACTATTTCATCAGCAACACTGCCTTGTAGTAAGCATTTAATGATGAATTGACTAAATGCAGCTTCCTGCCTTTTTAATAGGATCAAATTTCCTTGTGTTTTCAATTAGCATCTGCCTTGTATTTATAAGACAAACAAGAATATTGTTGCTGAATGCAGCTTGTGTGTGCTTTGTGCTCCTTTGCCCTGTTCAAATGATGAAAGGAAATAAAGTTTGTATTTTATCCAACTACCTGTGCTAAAAAGTGATGGGAACAGTGTTTGTAATTTCTTCTACTTTTTCAGTGACACAAAGTTCAAGCTGCTTATCTAATTGGTGAAAATGCAATGTCTGTTTATCACACTCACTTTGACTATATATGTTGTAGCAAGAGATTGTTTCTCGCTTACGGCCATACCAGCCTGGGTACGCCCGATCTCGTCTGATCTCGGAAGCTAAGCACGGTCGGGCCTGGTTAGTACTTGGATGGGAGACCGCCTGGGAATACCAGGTGCTGTAAGCATTTTGTCCACGAGGGTGTGCCCCTGCACTATTTCATCAGCAACACTGCCTTGTAGTAAGCATTTAATGATGAATTGACTAAATGCAGCTTCCTGCCTTTTTAATAGGATCAAATTTCCTTGTGTTTTCAATTAGCATCTGCCTTGTATTTATAAGACAAACAAGAATATTGTTGCTGAATGCAGCTTGTGTGTGCTTTGTGCTCCTTTGCCCTGTTCAAATGATGAAAGGAAATAAAGTTTGTATTTTATCCAACTACCTGTGCTAAAAAGTGATGGGAACAGTGTTTGTAATTTCTTCTACTTTTTCAGTGACACAAAGTTCAAGCTGCTTATCTAATTGGTGAAAATGCAATGTCTGTTTATCACACTCACTTTGACTATATATGTTGTAGCAAGAGATTGTTTCTCGCTTACGGCCATACCAGCCTGGGTACGCCCGATCTCGTCTGATCTCGGAAGCTAAGCAGGGTCGGGCCTGGTTAGTACTTGGATGGGAGACCGCCTGGGAATACCAGGTGCTGTAAGCATTTTGTCCACGAGGGTGTGCTCTTGCACTATTTCATCAGCAACACTGCCTTGTATTAAGCATTTAATGATGAATTGACTAAATGTCTGTTTTATCAGACTCACTTTGACTATATATGTTGTAGCAAGAGATTGTTTCTCGCTTACGGCCATACCAGCCTGGGTACGCCCGATCTCGTCTGATCTCGGAAGCTAAGCAGGGTCGGTCCTGGTTAGTACTTGGATGGGAGACCGCCTGGGAATACCAGGTGCTGTAAGCATTTTGTCCACGAGGGTGTGCCCCTGCACTATTTCATCAGCAACACTGCCTTGTAGTAAGCATTTAATGATGAATTGACTAAATGCAGCTTCCTGCCTTTTTAATAGGATCAAATTTCCTTGTGTTTTCAATTAGCATCTGCCTTGTATTTATAAGACAAACAAGAATATTGTTGCTGAATGCAGCTTGTGTGTGCTTTGTGCTCCTTTGCCCTGTTCAAATGATGAAAGGAAATAAAGTTTGTATTTTATCCAACTACCTGTGCTAAAAAGTGATGGGAACAGTGTTTGTAATTTCTTCTACTTTTTCAGTGACACAAAGTTCAAGCTGCTTATCTAATTGGTGAAAATGCAATGTCTGTTTATCACACTCACTTTGACTATATATGTTGTAGCAAGAGATTGTTTCTCGCTTACGGCCATACCAGCCTGGGTACTCCCGATCTCGTCTGATCTCGGAAGCTAAGCAGGGTCGGGCCTGGTTAGTACTTGGATGAGAGACCGCCTGGGAATACCAGGTGCTGTAAGCATTTTGTCCACGAGGGTGTGCCCCTGCACTATTTCATCAGCAACACTGCCTTGTAGTAAGCATTTAATGATGAATTGACTAAATGCAGCTTCCTGCCTTTTTAATAGGATCAAATTTCCTTGTGTTTTCAATTAGCATCTGCCTTGTATTTATAAGACAAACAAGAATATTGTTGCTGAATGCAGCTTGTGTGTGCTTTGTGCTCCTTTGCCCTGTTCAAATGATGAAAGGAAATAAAGTTTGTATTTTATCCAACTACCTGTGCTAAAAAGTGATGGGAACAGTGTTTGTAATTTCTTCTACTTTTTCAGTGACACAAAGTTCAAGCTGCTTATCTAATTGGTGAAAATGCAATGTCTGTTTATCACACTCACTTTGACTATATATGTTGTAGCAAGAGATTTTTTCTCGCTTACGGCCATACCAGCCTGGGTACGCCCGATCTCGTCTGATCTCGGAAGCTAAGCAGGGTCGGGCCTGGTTAGTACTTGGATGGGAGACCGCCTGGGAATACCAGGTGCTGTAAGCATTTTGTCCACGAGGGTGTGCCCCTGCACTATTTCATCAGCAACACTGCCTTGTAGTAAGCATTTAATGATGAATTGACTAAATGCAGCTTCCTGCCTTTTTAATAGGATCAAATTTCCTTGTGTTTTCAATTAGCATCTGCCTTGTATTTATAAGACAAACAAGAATATTGTTGCTGAATGCAGCTTGTGTGTGCTTTGTGCTCCTTTGCCCTGTTCAAATGATGAAAGGAAATAAAGTTTGTATTTTATCCAACTACCTGTGCTAAAAAGTGATGGGAACAGTGTTTGTAATTTCTTCTACTTTTTCAGTGACACAAAGTTCAAGCTGCTTATCTAATTGGTGAAAATGCAATGTCTGTTTATCACACTCACTTTGACTATATATGTTGTAGCAAGAGATTGTTTCTCGCTTACGGCCATACCAGCCTGGGTACGCCCGATCTCGTCTGATCTCGGAAGCTAAGCAGGGTCGGGCCTGGTTAGTACTTGGATGGGAGACCGCCTGGGAATACCAGGTGCTGTAAGCATTTTGTCCACGAGGGTGTGCTCTTGCACTATTTCATCAGCAACACTGCCTTGTATTAAGCATTTAATGATGAATTGACTAAATGTCTGTTTTATCAGACTCACTTTGACTATATATGTTGTAGCAAGAGATTGTTTCTCGCTTACGGCCATACCAGCCTGGGTACGCCCGATCTCGTCTGATCTCGGAAGCTAAGCAGGGTCGGGCCTGGTTAGTACTTGGATGGGAGACCGCTTGGGAATACCAGGTGCTGTAAGCATTTTGTCCACGAGGGTGTGCCCCTGCACTATTTCATCAGCAACACTGCCTTGTAGTAAGCATTTAATGATGAATTGACTAAATGCAGCTTCCTGCCTTTTTAATAGGATCAAATTTCCTTGTGTTTTCAATTAGCATCTGCCTTGTATTTATAAGACAAACAAGAATATTGTTGCTGAATGCAGCTTGTGTGTGCTTTGTGCTCCTTTGCCCTGTTCAAATGATGAAAGGAAATAAAGTTTGTATTTTATCCAACTACCTGTGCTAAAAAGTGATGGGAACAGTGTTTGTAATTTCTTCTACTTTTTCAGTGACACAAAGTTCAAGCTGCTTATCTAATTGGTGAAAATGCAATGTCTGTTTATCACACTCACTTTGACTATATATGTTGTAGCAAGAGATTGTTTCTCGCTTACGGCCATACCATCCTGGGTACGCCCGATCTCGTCTGATCTCGGAAGCTAAGCATGGTCGGGCCTGGTTAGTACTTGGATGGGAGACCGCCTGGGAATACCAGGTGCTGTAAGCATTTTGTCCACGAGGGTGTGCCCCTGCACTATTTCATCAGCAACACTGCCTTGTAGTAAGCATTTAATGATGAATTGACTAAATGCAGCTTCCTGCCTTTTTAATAGGATCAAATTTCCTTGTGTTTTCAATTAGCATCTGCCTTGTATTTATAAGACAAACAAGAATATTGTTGCTGAATGCAGCTTGTGTGTGCTTTGTGCTCCTTTGCCCTGTTCAAATGATGAAAGGAAATAAAGTTTGTATTTTATCCAACTACCTGTGCTAAAAAGTGATGGGAACAGTGTTTGTAATTTCTTCTACTTTTTCAGTGACACAAAGTTCAAGCTGCTTATCTAATTGGTGAAAATGCAATGTCTGTTTATCACACTCACTTTGACTATATATGTTGTAGCAAGAGATTGTTTCTCGCTTACGGCCATACCAGCCTGGGTACGCCCGATCTCGTCTGATCTCGGAAGCTAAGCACGGTCGGGCCTGGTTAGTACTTGGATGGGAGACCGCCTGGGAATACCAGGTGCTGTAAGCATTTTGTCCACGAGGGTGTGCCCCTGCACTATTTCATCAGCAACACTGCCTTGTAGTAAGCATTTAATGATGAATTGACTAAATGCAGCTTCCTGCCTTTTTAATAGGATCAAATTTCCTTGTGTTTTCAATTAGCATCTGCCTTGTATTTATAAGACAAACAAGAATATTGTTGCTGAATGCAGCTTGTGTGTGCTTTGTGCTCCTTTGCCCTGTTCAAATGATGAAAGGAAATAAAGTTTGTATTTTATCCAACTACCTGTGCTAAAAAGTGATGGGAACAGTGTTTGTAATTTCTTCTACTTTTTCAGTGACACAAAGTTCAAGCTGCTTATCTAATTGGTGAAAATGCAATGTCTGTTTATCACACTCACTTTGACTATATATGTTGTAGCAAGAGATTGTTTCTCGCTTACGGCCATACCAGCCTGGGTACGCCCGATCTCGTCTGATCTCGGAAGCTAAGCACGGTCGGGCCTGGTTAGTACTTGGATGGGAGACCGCCTGGGAATACCAGGTGCTGTAAGCATTTTGTCCACGAGGGTGTGCCCCTGCACTATTTCATCAGCAACACTGCCTTGTAGTAAGCATTTAATGATGAATTGACTAAATGCAGCTTCCTGCCTTTTTAATAGGATCAAATTTCCTTGTGTTTTCAATTAGCATCTGCCTTGTATTTATAAGACAAACAAGAATATTGTTGCTGAATGCAGCTTGTGTGTGCTTTGTGCTCCTTTGCCCTGTTCAAATGATGAAAGGAAATAAAGTTTGTATTTTATCCAACTACCTGTGCTAAAAAGTGATGGGAACAGTGTTTGTAATTTCTTCTACTTTTTCAGTGACACAAAGTTCAAGCTGCTTATCTAATTGGTGAAAATGCAATGTCTGTTTATCACACTCACTTTGACTATATATGTTGTAGCAAGAGATTGTTTCTCGCTTACGGCCATACCAGCCTGGGTACGCCCGATCTCGTCTGATCTCGGAAGCTAAGCAGGGTCGGGCCTGGTTAGTACTTGGATGGGAGACCGCCTGGGAATACCAGGTGCTGTAAGCATTTTGTCCACGAGGGTGTGCTCTTGCACTATTTCATCAGCAACACTGCCTTGTATTAAGCATTTAATGATGAATTGACTAAATGTCTGTTTTATCAGACTCACTTTGACTATATATGTTGTAGCAAGAGATTGTTTCTCGCTTACGGCCATACCAGCCTGGGTACGCCCGATCTCGTCTCATCTCGGAAGCTAAGCATGGTCGGGCCTGGTTAGTACTTGGATGGGAGACCGCCTGGGAATACCAGGTGCTGTAAGCATTTTGTCCACGAGGGTGTGCCCCTGCACTATTTCATCAGCAACACTGCCTTGTAGTAAGCATTTAATGATGAATTGACTAAATGCAGCTTCCTGCCTTTTTAATAGGATCAAATTTCCTTGTGTTTTCAATTAGCATCTGCCTTGTATTTATAAGACAAACAAGAATATTGTTGCTGAATGCAGCTTGTGTGTGCTTTGTGCTCCTTTGCCCTGTTCAAATGATGAAAGGAAATAAAGTTTGTATTTTATCCAACTACCTGTGCTAAAAAGTGATGGGAACAGTGTTTGTAATTTCTTCTACTTTTTCAGTGACACAAAGTTCAAGCTGCTTATCTAATTGGTGAAAATGCAATGTCTGTTTATCACACTCACTTTGACTATATATGTTGTAGCAAGAGATTGTTTCTCGCTTACGGCCATACCAGCCTGGGTACGCCCGATCTCGTCTGATCTCGGAAGCTAAGCAGGGTCGGGCCTGGTTAGTACTTGGATGGGAGACCGCCTGGGAATACCAGGTGCTGTAAGCATTTTGTCCACGAGGGTGTGCCCCTGCACTATTTCATCAGCAACACTGCCTTGTAGTAAGCATTTAATGATGAATTGACTAAATGCAGCTTCCTGCCTTTTTAATAGGATCAAATTTCCTTGTGTTTTCAATTAGCATCTGCCTTGTATTTATAAGACAAACAAGAATATTGTTGCTGAATGCAGCTTGTGTGTGCTTTGTGCTCCTTTGCCCTGTTCAAATGATGAAAGGAAATAAAGTTTGTATTTTATCCAACTACCTGTGCTAAAAAGTGATGGGAACAGTGTTTGTAATTTCTTCTACTTTTTCAGTGACACAAAGTTCAAGCTGCTTATCTAATTGGTGAAAATGCAATGTCTGTTTATCACACTCACTTTGACTATATATGTTGTAGCAAGAGATTGTTTCTCGCTTACGGCCATACCAGCCTGGGTACGCCCGATCTCGTCTGATCTCGGAAGCTAAGCAGGGTCGGGCCTGGTTAGTACTTGGATGGGAGACCGCCTGGGAATACCAGGTGCTGTAAGCATTTTGTCCACGAGGGTGTGCCCCTGCACTATTTCATCAGCAACACTGCCTTGTAGTAAGCATTTAATGATGAATTGACTAAATGCAGCTTCCTGCCTTTTTAATAGGATCAAATTTCCTTGTGTTTTCAATTAGCATCTGCCTTGTATTTATAAGACAAACAAGAATATTGTTGCTGAATGCAGCTTGTGTGTGCTTTGTGCTCCTTTGCCCTGTTCAAATGATGAAAGGAAATAAAGTTTGTATTTTATCCAACTACCTGTGCTAAAAAGTGATGGGAACAGTGTTTGTAATTTCTTCTACTTTTTCAGTGACACAAAGTTCAAGCTGCTTATCTAATTGGTGAAAATGCAATGTCTGTTTATCACACTCACTTTGACTATATATGTTGTAGCAAGAGATTGTTTCTCGCTTACGGCCATACCATCCTGGGTACGCCCGATCTCGTCTGATCTCGGAAGCTAAGCATGGTCGGGCCTGGTTAGTACTTGGATGGGAGACCGCCTGGGAATACCAGGTGCTGTAAGCATTTTGTCCACGAGGGTGTGCCCCTGCACTATTTCATCAGCAACACTGCCTTGTAGTAAGCATTTAATGATGAATTGACTAAATGCAGCTTCCTGCCTTTTTAATAGGATCAAATTTCCTTGTGTTTTCAATTAGCATCTGCCTTGTATTTATAAGACAAACAAGAATATTGTTGCTGAATGCAGCTTGTGTGTGCTTTGTGCTCCTTTGCCCTGTTCAAATGATGAAAGGAAATAAAGTTTGTATTTTATCCAACTACCTGTGCTAAAAAGTGATGGGAACAGTGTTTGTAATTTCTTCTACTTTTTCAGTGACACAAAGTTCAAGCTGCTTATCTAATTGGTGAAAATGCAATGTCTGTTTATCACACTCACTTTGACTATATATGTTGTAGCAAGAGATTGTTTCTCGCTTACGGCCATACCAGCCTGGGTACGCCCGATCTCGTCTGATCTCGGAAGCTAAGCACGGTCGGGCCTGGTTACTACTTGGATGGGAGACCGCCTGGGAATACCAGGTGCTGTAAGCATTTTGTCCACGAGGGTGTGCCCCTGCACTATTTCATCAGCAACACTGCCTTGTAGTAAGCATTTAATGATGAATTGACTAAATGCAGCTTCCTGCCTTTTTAATAGGATCAAATTTCCTTGTGTTTTCAATTAGCATCTGCCTTGTATTTATAAGACAAACAAGAATATTGTTGCTGAATGCAGCTTGTGTGTGCTTTGTGCTCCTTTGCCCTGTTCAAATGATGAAAGGAAATAAAGTTTGTATTTTATCCAACTACCTGTGCTAAAAAGTGATGGGAACAGTGTTTGTAATTTCTTCTACTTTTTCAGTGACACAAAGTTCAAGCTGCTTATCTAATTGGTGAAAATGCAATGTCTGTTTATCACACTCACTTTGACTATATATGTTGTAGCAAGAGATTGTTTCTCGCTTACGGCCATACCAGCCTGGGTACGCCCGATCTCGTCTGATCTCGGAAGCTAAGCACGGTCGGGCCTGGTTAGTACTTGGATGGGAGACCGCCTGGGAATACCAGGTGCTGTAAGCATTTTGTCCACGAGGGTGTGCCCCTGCACTATTTCATCAGCAACACTGCCTTGTAGTAAGCATTTAATGATGAATTGACTAAATGCAGCTTCCTGCCTTTTTAATAGGATCAAATTTCCTTGTGTTTTCAATTAGCATCTGCCTTGTATTTATAAGACAAACAAGAATATTGTTGCTGAATGCAGCTTGTGTGTGCTTTGTGCTCCTTTGCCCTGTTCAAATGATGAAAGGAAATAAAGTTTGTATTTTATCCAACTACCTGTGCTAAAAAGTGATGGGAACAGTGTTTGTAATTTCTTCTACTTTTTCAGTGACACAAAGTTCAAGCTGCTTATCTAATTGGTGAAAATGCAATGTCTGTTTATCACACTCACTTTGACTATATATGTTGTAGCAAGAGATTGTTTCTCGCTTACGGCCATACCAGCCTGGGTACGCCCGATCTCGTCTGATCTCGGAAGCTAAGCAGGGTCGGGCCTGGTTAGTACTTGGATGGGAGACCGCCTGGGAATACCAGGTGCTGTAAGCATTTTGTCCACGAGGGTGTGCTCTTGCACTATTTCATCAGCAACACTGCCTTGTATTAAGCATTTAATGATGAATTGACTAAATGTCTGTTTTATCAGACTCACTTTGACTATATATGTTGTAGCAAGAGATTGTTTCTCGCTTACGGCCATACCAGCCTGGGTACGCCCGATCTCGTCTCATCTCGGAAGCTAAGCATGGTCGGGCCTGGTTAGTACTTGGATGGGAGACCGCCTGGGAATACCAGGTGCTGTAAGCATTTTGTCCACGAGGGTGTGCCCCTGCACTATTTCATCAGCAACACTGCCTTGTAGTAAGCATTTAATGATGAATTGACTAAATGCAGCTTCCTGCCTTTTTAATAGGATCAAATTTCCTTGTGTTTTCAATTAGCATCTGCCTTGTATTTATAAGACAAACAAGAATATTGTTGCTGAATGCAGCTTGTGTGTGCTTTGTGCTCCTTTGCCCTGTTCAAATGATGAAAGGAAATAAAGTTTGTATTTTATCCAACTACCTGTGCTAAAAAGTGATGGGAACAGTGTTTGTAATTTCTTCTACTTTTTCAGTGACACAAAGTTCAAGCTGCTTATCTAATTGGTGAAAATGCAATGTCTGTTTATCACACTCACTTTGACTATATATGTTGTAGCAAGAGATTGTTTCTCGCTTACGGCCATACCAGCCTGGGTACGCCCGATCTCGTCTGATCTCGGAAGCTAAGCAGGGTCGGGCCTGGTTAGTACTTGGATGGGAGACCGCCTGGGAATACCAGGTGCTGTAAGCATTTTGTCCACGAGGGTGTGCCCCTGCACTATTTCATCAGCAACACTGCCTTGTAGTAAGCATTTAATGATGAATTGACTAAATGCAGCTTCCTGCCTTTTTAATAGGATCAAATTTCCTTGTGTTTTCAATTAGCATCTGCCTTGTATTTATAAGACAAACAAGAATATTGTTGCTGAATGCAGCTTGTGTGTGCTTTGTGCTCCTTTGCCCTGTTCAAATGATGAAAGGAAATAAAGTTTGTATTTTATCCAACTACCTGTGCTAAAAAGTGATGGGAACAGTGTTTGTAATTTCTTCTACTTTTTCAGTGACACAAAGTTCAAGCTGCTTATCTAATTGGTGAAAATGCAATGTCTGTTTATCACACTCACTTTGACTATATATGTTGTAGCAAGAGATTGTTTCTCGCTTACGGCCATACCAGCCTGGGTACGCCCGATCTCGTCTGATCTCGGAAGCTAAGCAGGGTCGGGCCTGGTTAGTACTTGGATGGGAGACCGCCTGGGAATACCAGGTGCTGTAAGCATTTTGTCCACGAGGGTGTGCCCCTGCACTATTTCATCAGCAACACTGCCTTGTAGTAAGCATTTAATGATGAATTGACTAAATGCAGCTTCCTGCCTTTTTAATAGGATCAAATTTCCTTGTGTTTTCAATTAGCATCTGCCTTGTATTTATAAGACAAACAAGAATATTGTTGCTGAATGCAGCTTGTGTGTGCTTTGTGCTCCTTTGCCCTGTTCAAATGATGAAAGGAAATAAAGTTTGTATTTTATCCAACTACCTGTGCTAAAAAGTGATGGGAACAGTGTTTGTAATTTCTTCTACTTTTTCAGTGACACAAAGTTCAAGCTGCTTATCTAATTGGTGAAAATGCAATGTCTGTTTATCACACTCACTTTGACTATATATGTTGTAGCAAGAGATTGTTTCTCGCTTACGGCCATACCATCCTGGGTACGCCCGATCTCGTCTGATCTCGGAAGCTAAGCATGGTCGGGCCTGGTTATTACTTGGATGGGAGACCGCCTGGGAATACCAGGTGCTGTAAGCATTTTGTCCACGAGGGTGTGCCCCTGCACTATTTCATCAGCAACACTGCCTTGTAGTAAGCATTTAATGATGAATTGACTAAATGCAGCTTCCTGCCTTTTTAATAGGATCAAATTTCCTTGTGTTTTCAATTAGCATCTGCCTTGTATTTATAAGACAAACAAGAATATTGTTGCTGAATGCAGCTTGTGTGTGCTTTGTGCTCCTTTGCCCTGTTCAAATGATGAAAGGAAATAAAGTTTGTATTTTATCCAACTACCTGTGCTAAAAAGTGATGGGAACAGTGTTTGTAATTTCTTCTACTTTTTCAGTGACACAAAGTTCAAGCTGCTTATCTAATTGGTGAAAATGCAATGTCTGTTTATCACACTCACTTTGACTATATATGTTGTAGCAAGAGATTGTTTCTCGCTTACGGCCATACCAGCCTGGGTACGCCCGATCTCGTCTGATCTCGGAAGCTAAGCACGGTCGGGCCTGGTTAGTACTTGGATGGGAGACCGCCTGGGAATACCAGGTGCTGTAAGCATTTTGTCCACGAGGGTGTGCCCCTGCACTATTTCATCAGCAACACTGCCTTGTAGTAAGCATTTAATGATGAATTGACTAAATGCAGCTTCCTGCCTTTTTAATAGGATCAAATTTCCTTGTGTTTTCAATTAGCATCTGCCTTGTATTTATAAGACAAACAAGAATATTGTTGCTGAATGCAGCTTGTGTGTGCTTTGTGCTCCTTTGCCCTGTTCAAATGATGAAAGGAAATAAAGTTTGTATTTTATCCAACTACCTGTGCTAAAAAGTGATGGGAACAGTGTTTGTAATTTCTTCTACTTTTTCAGTGACACAAAGTTCAAGCTGCTTATCTAATTGGTGAAAATGCAATGTCTGTTTATCACACTCACTTTGACTATATATGTTGTAGCAAGAGATTGTTTCTCGCTTACGGCCATACCAGCCTGGGTACGCCCGATCTCGTCTGATCTCGGAAGCTAAGCAGGGTCGGTCCTGGTTAGTACTTGGATGGGAGACCGCCTGGGAATACCAGGTGCTGTAAGCATTTTGTCCACGAGGGTGTGCTCTTGCACTATTTCATCAGCAACACTGCCTTGTATTAAGCATTTAATGATGAATTGACTAAATGTCTGTTTTATCAGACTCACTTTGACTATATATGTTGTAGCAAGAGATTGTTTCTCGCTTACGGCCATACCAGCCTGGGTACGCCCGATCTCGTCTCATCTCGGAAGCTAAGCATGGTCGGGCCTGGTTAGTACTTGGATGGGAGACCGCCTGGGAATACCAGGTGCTGTAAGCATTTTGTCCACGAGGGTGTGCCCCTGCACTATTTCATCAGCAACACTGCCTTGTAGTAAGCATTTAATGATGAATTGACTAAATGCAGCTTCCTGCCTTTTTAATAGGATCAAATTTCCTTGTGTTTTCAATTAGCATCTGCCTTGTATTTATAAGACAAACAAGAATATTGTTGCTGAATGCAGCTTGTGTGTGCTTTGTGCTCCTTTGCCCTGTTCAAATGATGAAAGGAAATAAAGTTTGTATTTTATCCAACTACCTGTGCTAAAAAGTGATGGGAACAGTGTTTGTAATTTCTTCTACTTTTTCAGTGACACAAAGTTCAAGCTGCTTATCTAATTGGTGAAAATGCAATGTCTGTTTATCACACTCACTTTGACTATATATGTTGTAGCAAGAGATTGTTTCTCGCTTACGGCCATACCAGCCTGGGTACGCCCGATCTCGTCTGATCTCGGAAGCTAAGCAGGGTCGGGCCTGGTTAGTACTTGGATGGGAGACCGCCTGGGAATACCAGGTGCTGTAAGCATTTTGTCCACGAGGGTGTGCCCCTGCACTATTTCATCAGCAACACTGCCTTGTAGTAAGCATTTAATGATGAATTGACTAAATGCAGCTTCCTGCCTTTTTAATAGGATCAAATTTCCTTGTGTTTTCAATTAGCATCTGCCTTGTATTTATAAGACAAACAAGAATATTGTTGCTGAATGCAGCTTGTGTGTGCTTTGTGCTCCTTTGCCCTGTTCAAATGATGAAAGGAAATAAAGTTTGTATTTTATCCAACTACCTGTGCTAAAAAGTGATGGGAACAGTGTTTGTAATTTCTTCTACTTTTTCAGTGACACAAAGTTCAAGCTGCTTATCTAATTGGTGAAAATGCAATGTCTGTTTATCACACTCACTTTGACTATATATGTTGTAGCAAGAGATTGTTTCTCGCTTACGGCCATACCATCCTGGGTACGCCCGATCTCGTCTGATCTCGGAAGCTAAGCATGGTCGGGCCTGGTTAGTACTTGGATGGGAGACCGCCTGGGAATACCAGGTGCTGTAAGCATTTTGTCCACGAGGGTGTGCCCCTGCACTATTTCATCAGCAACACTGCCTTGTAGTAAGCATTTAATGATGAATTGACTAAATGCAGCTTCCTGCCTTTTTAATAGGATCAAATTTCCTTGTGTTTTCAATTAGCATCTGCCTTGTATTTATAAGACAAACAAGAATATTGTTGCTGAATGCAGCTTGTGTGTGCTTTGTGCTCCTTTGCCCTGTTCAAATGATGAAAGGAAATAAAGTTTGTATTTTATCCAACTACCTGTGCTAAAAAGTGATGGGAACAGTGTTTGTAATTTCTTCTACTTTTTCAGTGACACAAAGTTCAAGCTGCTTATCTAATTGGTGAAAATGCAATGTCTGTTTATCACACTCACTTTGACTATATATGTTGTAGCAAGAGATTGTTTCTCGCTTACGGCCATACCAGCCTGGGTACGCCCGATCTCGTCTGAACTCGGAAGCTAAGCACGGTCGGGCCTGGTTAGTACTTGGATGGGAGACCGCCTGGGAATACCAGGTGCTGTAAGCATTTTGTCCACGAGGGTGTGCCCCTGCACTATTTCATCAGCAACACTGCCTTGTAGTAAGCATTTAATGATGAATTGACTAAATGCAGCTTCCTGCCTTTTTAATAGGATCAAATTTCCTTGTGTTTTCAATTAGCATCTGCCTTGTATTTATAAGACAAACAAGAATATTGTTGCTGAATGCAGCTTGTGTGTGCTTTGTGCTCCTTTGCCCTGTTCAAATGATGAAAGGAAATAAAGTTTGTATTTTATCCAACTACCTGTGCTAAAAAGTGATGGGAACAGTGTTTGTAATTTCTTCTACTTTTTCAGTGACACAAAGTTCAAGCTGCTTATCTAATTGGTGAAAATGCAATGTCTGTTTATCACACTCACTTTGACTATATATGTTGTAGCAAGAGATTGTTTCTCGCTTACGGCCATACCAGCCTGGGTACGCCCGATCTCGTCTGATCTCGGAAGCTAAGCAGGGTCGGGCCTGGTTAGTACTTGGATGGGAGACCGCCTGGGAATACCAGGTGCTGTAAGCATTTTGTCCACGAGGGTGTGCTCTTGCACTATTTCATCAGCAACACTGCCTTGTATTAAGCATTTAATGATGAATTGACTAAATGTCTGTTTTATCAGACTCACTTTGACTATATATGTTGTAGCAAGAGATTGTTTCTCGCTTACGGCCATACCAGCCTGGGTACGCCCGATCTCGTCTCATCTCGGAAGCTAAGCATGGTCGGGCCTGGTTAGTACTTGGATGGGAGACCGCCTGGGAATACCAGGTGCTGTAAGAATTTTGTCCACGAGGGTGTGCCCCTGCACTATTTCATCAGCAACACTGCCTTGTAGTAAGCATTTAATGATGAATTGACTAAATGCAGCTTCCTGCCTTTTTAATAGGATCAAATTTCCTTGTGTTTTCAATTAGCATCTGCCTTGTATTTATAAGACAAACAAGAATATTGTTGCTGAATGCAGCTTGTGTGTGCTTTGTGCTCCTTTGCCCTGTTCAAATGATGAAAGGAAATAAAGTTTGTATTTTATCCAACTACCTGTGCTAAAAAGTGATGGGAACAGTGTTTGTAATTTCTTCTACTTTTTCAGTGACACAAAGTTCAAGCTGCTTATCTAATTGGTGAAAATGCAATGTCTGTTTATCACACTCACTTTGACTATATATGTTGTAGCAAGAGATTGTTTCTCGCTTACGGCCATACCAGCCTGGGTACGCCCGATCTCGTCTGATCTCGGAAGCTAAGCAGGGTCGGGCCTGGTTAGTACTTGGATGGGAGACCGCCTGGGAATACCAGGTGCTGTAAGCATTTTGTCCACGAGGGTGTGCCCCTGCACTATTTCATCAGCAACACTGCCTTGTAGTAAGCATTTAATGATGAATTGACTAAATGCAGCTTCCTGCCTTTTTAATAGGATCAAATTTCCTTGTGTTTTCAATTAGCATCTGCCTTGTATTTATAAGACAAACAAGAATATTGTTGCTGAATGCAGCTTGTGTGTGCTTTGTGCTCCTTTGCCCTGTTCAAATGATGAAAGGAAATAAAGTTTGTATTTTATCCAACTACCTGTGCTAAAAAGTGATGGGAACAGTGTTTGTAATTTCTTCTACTTTTTCAGTGACACAAAGTTCAAGCTGCTTATCTAATTGGTGAAAATGCAATGTCTGTTTATCACACTCACTTTGACTATATATGTTGTAGCAAGAGATTGTTTCTCGCTTACGGCCATACCAGCCTGGGTACGCCCAATCTCGTCTGATCTCGGAAGCTAAGCAGGGTCGGGCCTGGTTAGTACTTGGATGGGAGACCGCCTGGGAATACCAGGTGCTGTAAGCATTTTGTCCACGAGGGTGTGCTCTTGCACTATTTCATCAGCAACACTGCCTTGTATTAAGCATTTAATGATGAATTGACTAAATGTCTGTTTTATCAGACTCACTTTGACTATATATGTTGTAGCAAGAGATTGTTTCTCGCTTACGGCCATACCAGCCTGGGTACGCCCGATCTCGTCTGATCTCGGAAGCTAAGCATGGTCGGGCCTGGTTAGTACTTGGATGGGAGACCGCCTGGGAATACCAGGTGCTGTAAGCATTTTGTCCACGAGGGTGTGCCCCTGCACTATTTCATCAGCAACACTGCCTTGTAGTAAGCATTTAATGATGAATTGACTAAATGCAGCTTCCTGCCTTTTTAATAGGATCAAATTTCCTTGTGTTTTCAATTAGCATCTGCCTTGTATTTATAAGACAAACAAGAATATTGTTGCTGAATGCAGCTTGTGTGTGCTTTGTGCTCCTTTGCCCTGTTCAAATGATGAAAGGAAATAAAGTTTGTATTTTATCCAACTACCTGTGCTAAAAAGTGATGGGAACAGTGTTTGTAATTTCTTCTACTTTTTCAGTGACACAAAGTTCAAGCTGCTTATCTAATTGGTGAAAATGCAATGTCTGTTTATCACACTCACTTTGACTATATATGTTGTAGCAAGAGATTGTTTCTCGCTTACGGCCATACCAGCCTGGGTACGCCCGATCTCGTCTGATCTCGGAAGCTAAGCAGGGTCGGGCCTGGTTAGTACTTGGATGGGAGACCGCCTGGGAATACCAGGTGCTGTAAGCATTTTGTCCACGAGGGTGTGCCCCTGCACTATTTCATCAGCAACACTGCCTTGTAGTAAGCATTTAATGATGAATTGACTAAATGCAGCTTCCTGCCTTTTTAATAGGATCAAATTTCCTTGTGTTTTCAATTAGCATCTGCCTTGTATTTATAAGACAAACAAGAATATTGTTGCTGAATGCAGCTTGTGTGTGCTTTGTGCTCCTTTGCCCTGTTCAAATGATGAAAGGAAATAAAGTTTGTATTTTATCCAACTACCTGTGCTAAAAAGTGATGGGAACAGTGTTTGTAATTTCTTCTACTTTTTCAGTGACACAAAGTTCAATTTGCTTATCTAATTGGTGAAAATGCAATGTCTGTTTATCACACTCACTTTGACTATATATGTTGTAGCAAGAGATTGTTTCTCGCTTACGGCCATACCAGCCTGGGTACGCCCGATCTCGTCTGATCTCGGAAGCTAAGCAGGGTCGGGCCTGGTTAGTACTTGGATGGGAGACCGCCTGGGAATACCAGGTGCTGTAAGCATTTTGTCCACGAGGGTGTGCCCCTGCACTATTTCATCAGCAACACTGCCTTGTAGTAAGCATTTAATGATGAATTGACTAAATGCAGCTTCCTGCCTTTTTAATAGGATCAAATTTCCTTGTGTTTTCAATTAGCATCTGCCTTGTATTTATAAGACAAACAAGAATATTGTTGCTGAATGCAGCTTGTGTGTGCTTTGTGCTCCTTTGCCCTGTTCAAATGATGAAAGGAAATAAAGTTTGTATTTTATCCAACTACCTGTGCTAAAAAGTGATGGGAACAGTGTTTGTAATTTCTTCTACTTTTTCAGTGACACAAAGTTCAATTTGCCTATCTAATTGGTGAAAATGCAATGTCTGTTTATCACACTCACTTTGACTATATATGTTGTAGCAAGAGATTGTTTCTCGCTTACGGCCATACCAGCCTGGGTACGCCCGATCTCGTCTGATCTCGGAAGCTAAGCAGGGTCGGGCCTGGTTAGTACTTGGATGGGAGACCGCCTGGGAATACCAGGTGCTGTAAGCATTTTGTCCACGAGGGTGTGCCCCTGCACTATTTCATCAGCAACACTGCCTTGTAGTAAGCATTTAATGATGAATTGACTAAATGCAGCTTCCTGCCTTTTTAATAGGATCAAATTTCCTTGTGTTTTCAATTAGCATCTGCCTTGTATTTATAAGACAAACAAGAATATTGTTGCTGAATGCAGCTTGTGTGTGCTTTGTGCTCCTTTGCCCTGTTCAAATGATGAAAGGAAATAAAGTTTGTATTTTATCCAACTACCTGTGCAAAAAAGTGATGGGAACAGTGTTTGTAATTTCTTCTACTTTTTCAGTGACACAAAGTTCAATTTGCCTATCTAATTGGTGAAAATGCAATGTCTGTTTATCACACTCACTTTGACTATATATGTTGTAGCAAGAGATTGTTTCTCGCTTACGGCCATACCAGCCTGGGTACGCCCGATCTCGTCTGATCTCGGAAGCTAAGCAGGGTCGGGCCTGGTTAGTACTTGGATGGGAGACCGCCTGGGAATACCAGGTGCTGTAAGCATTTTGTCCACGAGGGTGTGCCCCTGCACTATTTCATCAGCAACACTGCCTTGTAGTAAGCATTTAATGATGAATTGACTAAATGCAGCTTCCTGCCTTTTTAATAGGATCAAATTTCCTTGTGTTTTCAATTAGCATCTGCCTTGTATTTATAAGACAAACAAGAATATTGTTGCTGAATGCAGCTTGTGTGTGCTTTGTGCTCCTTTGCCCTGTTCAAATGATGAAAGGAAATAAAGTTTGTATTTTATCCAACTACCTGTGCTAAAAAGTGATGGGAACAGTGTTTGTAATTTCTTCTACTTTTTCAGTGACACAAAGTTCAAGCTGCTTATCTAATTGGTGAAAATGCAATGTCTGTTTATCACACTCACTTTGACTATATATGTTGTAGCAAGAGATTGTTTCTCGCTTACGGCCATACCAGCCTGGGTACGCCCGATCTCGTCTGATCTCGGAAGCTAAGCAGGGTCGGGCCTGGTTAGTACTTGGATGGGAGACCGCCTGGGAATACCAGGTGCTGTAAGCATTTTGTCCACGAGGGTGTGCCCCTGCACTATTTCATCAGCAACACTGCCTTGTAGTAAGCATTTAATGATGAATTGACTAAATGCAGCTTCCTGCCTTTTTAATAGGATCAAATTTCCTTGTGTTTTCAATTAGCATCTGCCTTGTATTTATAAGACAAACAAGAATATTGTTGCTGAATGCAGCTTGTGTGTGCTTTGTGCTCCTTTGCCCTGTTCAAATGATGAAAGGAAATAAAGTTTGTATTTTATCCAACTACCTGTGGTAAAAAGTGATGGGAACAGTGTTTGTAATTTCTTCTACTTTTTCAGTGACACAAAGTTCAAGCTGCTTATCTAATTGGTGAAAATGCAATGTCTGTTTATCACACTCACTTTGACTATATATGTTGTAGCAAGAGATTGTTTCTCGCTTACGGCCATACCAGCCTGGGTACGCCCGATCTCGTCTGATCTCGGAAGCTAAGCAGGGTCGGGCCTGGTTAGTACTTGGATGGGAGACCGCCTGGGAATACCAGGTGCTGTAAGCATTTTGTCCACGAGGGTGTGCCCCTGCACTATTTCATCAGCAACACTGCCTTGTAGTAAGCATTTAATGATGAATTGACTAAATGCAGCTTCCTGCCTTTTTAATAGGATCAAATTTCCTTGTGTTTTCAATTAGCATCTGCCTTGTATTTATAAGACAAACAAGAATATTGTTGCTGAATGCAGCTTGTGTGTGCTTTGTGCTCCTTTGCCCTGTTCAAATGATGAAAGGAAATAAAGTTTGTATTTTATCCAACTACCTGTGCTAAAAAGTGATGGGAACAGTGTTTGTAATTTCTTCTACTTTTTCAGTGACACAAAGTTCAAGCTGCTTATCTAATTGGTGAAAATGCAATGTCTGTTTATCACACTCACTTTGACTATATATGTTGTAGCAAGAGATTGTTTCTCGCTTACGGCCATACCAGCCTGGGTACGCCCGATCTCGTCTGATCTCGGAAGCTAAGCAGGGTCGGGCCTGGTTAGTACTTGGATGGGAGACCGCCTGGGAATACCAGGTGCTGTAAGCATTTTGTCCACGAGGGTGTGCTCTTGCACTATTTCATCAGCAACACTGCCTTGTATTAAGCATTTAATGATGAATTGACTAAATGTCTGTTTTATCAGACTCACTTTGACTATATATGTTGTAGCAAGAGATTGTTTCTCGCTTACGGCCATACCAGCCTGGGTACGCCCGATCTCGTCTGATCTCGGAAGCTAAGCAGGGTCGGGCCTGGTTAGTACTTGGATGGGAGACCGCCTGGGAATACCAGGTGCTGTAAGCATTTTGTCCACGAGGGTGTGCCCCTGCACTATTTCATCAGCAACACTGCCTTGTAGTAAGCATTTAATGATGAATTGACTAAATGCAGCTTCCTGCCTTTTTAATAGGATCAAATTTCCTTGTGTTTTCAATTAGCATCTGCCTTGTATTTATAAGACAAACAAGAATATTGTTGCTGAATGCAGCTTGTGTGTGCTTTGTGCTCCTTTGCCCTGTTCAAATGATGAAAGGAAATAAAGTTTGTATTTTATCCAACTACCTGTGCAAAAAAGTGATGGGAACAGTGTTTGTAATTTCTTCTACTTTTTCAGTGACACAAAGTTCAATTTGCCTATCTAATTGGTGAAAATGCAATGTCTGTTTATCACACTCACTTTGACTATATATGTTGTAGCAAGAGATTGTTTCTCGCTTACGGCCATACCAGCCTGGGTACGCCCGATCTCGTCTGATCTCGGAAGCTAAGCAGGGTCGGGCCTGGTTAGTACTTGGATGGGAGACCGCCTGGGAATACCAGGTGCTGTAAGCATTTTGTCCACGAGGGTGTGCCCCTGCACTATTTCATCAGCAACACTGCCTTGTAGTAAGCATTTAATGATGAATTGACTAAATGCAGCTTCCTGCCTTTTTAATAGGATCAAATTTCCTTGTGTTTTCAATTAGCATCTGCCTTGTATTTATAAGACAAACAAGAATATTGTTGCTGAATGCAGCTTGTGTGTGCTTTGTGCTCCTTTGCCCTGTTCAAATGATGAAAGGAAATAAAGTTTGTATTTTATCCAACTACCTGTGCTAAAAAGTGATGGGAACAGTGTTTGTAATTTCTTCTACTTTTTCAGTGACACAAAGTTCAAGCTGCTTATCTAATTGGTGAAAATGCAATGTCTGTTTATCACACTCACTTTGACTATATATGTTGTAGCAAGAGATTGTTTCTCGCTTACGGCCATACCAGCCTGGGTACGCCCGATCTCGTCTGATCTCGGAAGCTAAGCAGGGTCGGGCCTGGTTAGTACTTGGATGGGAGACCGCCTGGGAATACCAGGTGCTGTAAGCATTTTGTCCACGAGGGTGTGCCCCTGCACTATTTCATCAGCAACACTGCCTTGTAGTAAGCATTTAATGATGAATTGACTAAATGCAGCTTCCTGCCTTTTTAATAGGATCAAATTTCCTTGTGTTTTCAATTAGCATCTGCCTTGTATTTATAAGACAAACAAGAATATTGTTGCTGAATGCAGCTTGTGTGTGCTTTGTGCTCCTTTGCCCTGTTCAAATGATGAAAGGAAATAAAGTTTGTATTTTATCCAACTACCTGTGGTAAAAAGTGATGGGAACAGTGTTTGTAATTTCTTCTACTTTTTCAGTGACACAAAGTTCAAGCTGCTTATCTAATTGGTGAAAATGCAATGTCTGTTTATCACACTCACTTTGACTATATATGTTGTAGCAAGAGATTGTTTCTCGCTTACGGCCATACCAGCC
The DNA here is from genome assembly GCF_965601325.2 of Salmo salar. Lineage (NCBI taxonomy): Eukaryota > Metazoa > Chordata > Actinopteri > Salmoniformes > Salmonidae > Salmo > Salmo salar. The sequence continues at coordinate 2,405,024 of NC_138298.1, forward strand.
TGGGTACGCCCGATCTCGTCTGATCTCGGAAGCTAAGCAGGGTCGGGCCTGGTTAGTACTTGGATGGGAGACCGCCTGGGAATACCAGGTGCTGTAAGCATTTTGTCCACGAGGGTGTGCCCCTGCACTATTTCATCAGCAACACTGCCTTGTAGTAAGCATTTAATGATGAATTGACTAAATGCAGCTTCCTGCCTTTTTAATAGGATCAAATTTCCTTGTGTTTTCAATTAGCATCTGCCTTGTATTTATAAGACAAACAAGAATATTGTTGCTGAATGCAGCTTGTGTGTGCTTTGTGCTCCTTTGCCCTGTTCAAATGATGAAAGGAAATAAAGTTTGTATTTTATCCAACTACCTGTGCTAAAAAGTGATGGGAACAGTGTTTGTAATTTCTTCTACTTTTTCAGTGACACAAAGTTCAAGCTGCTTATCTAATTGGTGAAAATGCAATGTCTGTTTATCACACTCACTTTGACTATATATGTTGTAGCAAGAGATTGTTTCTCGCTTACGGCCATACCAGCCTGGGTACGCCCGATCTCGTCTGATCTCGGAAGCTAAGCAGGGTCGGGCCTGGTTAGTACTTGGATGGGAGACCGCCTGGGAATACCAGGTGCTGTAAGCATTTTGTCCACGAGGGTGTGCTCTTGCACTATTTCATCAGCAACACTGCCTTGTATTAAGCATTTAATGATGAATTGACTAAATGTCTGTTTTATCAGACTCACTTTGACTATATATGTTGTAGCAAGAGATTGTTTCTCGCTTACGGCCATACCAGCCTGGGTACGCCCGATCTCGTCTGATCTCGGAAGCTAAGCAGGGTCGGGCCTGGTTAGTACTTGGATGGGAGACCGCCTGGGAATACCAGGTGCTGTAAGCATTTTGTCCACGAGGGTGTGCCCCTGCACTATTTCATCAGCAACACTGCCTTGTAGTAAGCATTTAATGATGAATTGACTAAATGCAGCTTCCTGCCTTTTTAATAGGATCAAATTTCCTTGTGTTTTCAATTAGCATCTGCCTTGTATTTATAAGACAAACAAGAATATTGTTGCTGAATGCAGCTTGTGTGTGCTTTGTGCTCCTTTGCCCTGTTCAAATGATGAAAGGAAATAAAGTTTGTATTTTATCCAACTACCTGTGCTAAAAAGTGATGGGAACAGTGTTTGTAATTTCTTCTACTTTTTCAGTGACACAAAGTTCAAGCTGCTTATCTAATTGGTGAAAATGCAATGTCTGTTTATCACACTCACTTTGACTATATATGTTGTAGCAAGAGATTGTTTCTCGCTTACGGCCATACCAGCCTGGGTACGCCCGATCTCGTCTGATCTCGGAAGCTAAGCAGGGTCGGTCCTGGTTAGTACTTGGATGGGAGACCGCCTGGGAATACCAGGTGCTGTAAGCAATTTGTCCACGAGGGTGTGCTCTTGCACTATTTCATCAGCAACACTGCCTTGTATTAAGCATTTAATGATGAATTGACTAAATGTCTGTTTTATCAGACTCACTTTGACTATATATGTTGTAGCAAGAGATTGTTTCTCGCTTACGGCCATACCAGCCTGGGTACGCCCGATCTCGTCTGATCTCGGAAGCTAAGCAGGGTCGGGCCTGGTTAGTACTTGGATGGGAGACCGCCTGGGAATACCAGGTGCTGTAAGCATTTTGTCCACGAGGGTGTGCCCCTGCACTATTTCATCAGCAACACTGCCTTGTAGTAAGCATTTAATGATGAATTGACTAAATGCAGCTTCCTGCCTTTTTAATAGGATCAAATTTCCTTGTGTTTTCAATTAGCATCTGCCTTGTATTTATAAGACAAACAAGAATATTGTTGCTGAATGCAGCTTGTGTGTGCTTTGTGCTCCTTTGCCCTGTTCAAATGATGAAAGGAAATAAAGTTTGTATTTTATCCAACTACCTGTGCTAAAAAGTGATGGGAACAGTGTTTGTAATTTCTTCTACTTTTTCAGTGACACAAAGTTCAAGCTGCTTATCTAATTGGTGAAAATGCAATGTCTGTTTATCACACTCACTTTGACTATATATGTTGTAGCAAGAGATTGTTTCTCGCTTACGGCCATACCAGCCTGGGTACGCCCGATCTCGTCTGATCTCGGAAGCTAAGCATGGTCGGGCCTGGTTAGTACTTGGATGGGAGACCGCCTGGGAATACCAGGTGCTGTAAGCATTTTGTCCACGAGGGTGTGCCCCTGCACTATTTCATCAGCAACACTGCCTTGTAGTAAGCATTTAATGATGAATTGACTAAATGCAGCTTCCTGCCTTTTTAATAGGATCAAATTTCCTTGTGTTTTCAATTAGCATCTGCCTTGTATTTATAAGACAAACAAGAATATTGTTGCTGAATGCAGCTTGTGTGTGCTTTGTGCTCCTTTGCCCTGTTCAAATGATGAAAGGAAATAAAGTTTGTATTTTATCCAACTACCTGTGCTAAAAAGTGATGGGAACAGTGTTTGTAATTTCTTCTACTTTTTCAGTGACACAAAGTTCAAGCTGCTTATCTAATTGGTGAAAATGCAATGTCTGTTTATCACACTCACTTTGACTATATATGTTGTAGCAAGAGATTGTTTCTCGCTTACGGCCATACCAGCCTGGGTACGCCCGATCTCGTCTGATCTCGGAAGCTAAGCAGGGTCGGGCCTGGTTAGTACTTGGATGGGAGACCGCCTGGGAATACCAGGTGCTGTAAGCATTTTGTCCACGAGGGTGTGCTCTTGCACTATTTCATCAGCAACACTGCCTTGTAGTAAGCATTTAATGATGAATTGACTAAATGTCTGTTTTATCAGACTCACTTTGACTATATATGTTGTAGCAAGAGATTGTTTCTCGCTTACGGCCATACCAGCCTGGGTACGCCCGATCTCGTCTGATCTCGGAAGCTAAGCAGGGTCGGGCCTGGTTAGTACTTGGATGGGAGACCGCCTGGGAATACCAGGTGCTGTAAGCATTTTGTCCACGAGGGTGTGCCCCTGCACTATTTCATCAGCAACACTGCCTTGTAGTAAGCATTTAATGATGAATTGACTAAATGCAGCTTCCTGCCTTTTTAATAGGATCAAATTTCCTTGTGTTTTCAATTAGCATCTGCCTTGTATTTATAAGACAAACAAGAATATTGTTGCTGAATGCAGCTTGTGTGTGCTTTGTGCTCCTTTGCCCTGTTCAAATGATGAAAGGAAATAAAGTTTGTATTTTATCCAACTACCTGTGCTAAAAAGTGATGGGAACAGTGTTTGTAATTTCTTCTACTTTTTCAGTGACACAAAGTTCAAGCTGCTTATCTAATTGGTGAAAATGCAATGTCTGTTTATCACACTCACTTTGACTATATATGTTGTAGCAAGAGATTGTTTCTCGCTTACGGCCATACCAGCCTGGGTACGCCCGATCTCGTCTGATCTCGGAAGCTAAGCATGGTCGGGCCTGGTTAGTACTTGGATGGGAGACCGCCTGGGAATACCAGGTGCTGTAAGCATTTTGTCCACGAGGGTGTGCCCCTGCACTATTTCATCAGCAACACTGCCTTGTAGTAAGCATTTAATGATGAATTGACTAAATGCAGCTTCCTGCCTTTTTAATAGGATCAAATTTCCTTGTGTTTTCAATTAGCATCTGCCTTGTATTTATAAGACAAACAAGAATATTGTTGCTGAATGCAGCTTGTGTGTGCTTTGTGCTCCTTTGCCCTGTTCAAATGATGAAAGGAAATAAAGTTTGTATTTTATCCAACTACCTGTGCTAAAAAGTGATGGGAACAGTGTTTGTAATTTCTTCTACTTTTTCAGTGACACAAAGTTCAAGCTGCTTATCTAATTGGTGAAAATGCAATGTCTGTTTATCACACTCACTTTGACTATATATGTTGTAGCAAGAGATTGTTTCTCGCTTACGGCCATACCAGCCTGGGTACGCCCGATCTCGTCTGATCTCGGAAGCTAAGCATGGTCGGGCCTGGTTAGTACTTGGATGGGAGACCGCCTGGGAATACCAGGTGCTGTAAGCATTTTGTCCACGAGGGTGTGCCCCTGCACTATTTCATCAGCAACACTGCCTTGTAGTAAGCATTTAATGATGAATTGACTAAATGCAGCTTCCTGCCTTTTTAATAGGATCAAATTTCCTTGTGTTTTCAATTAGCATCTGCCTTGTATTTATAAGACAAACAAGAATATTGTTGCTGAATGCAGCTTGTGTGTGCTTTGTGCTCCTTTGCCCTGTTCAAATGATGAAAGGAAATAAAGTTTGTATTTTATCCAACTACCTGTGCTAAAAAGTGATGGGAACAGTGTTTGTAATTTCTTCTACTTTTTCAGTGACACAAAGTTCAAGCTGCTTATCTAATTGGTGAAAATGCAATGTCTGTTTATCACACTCACTTTGACTATATATGTTGTAGCAAGAGATTGTTTCTCGCTTACGGCCATACCAGCCTGGGTACGCCCGATCTCGTCTGATCTCGGAAGCTAAGCAGGGTCGGGCCTGGTTAGTACTTGGATGGGAGACCGCCTGGGAATACCAGGTGCTGTAAGCATTTTGTCCACGAGGGTGTGCTCTTGCACTATTTCATCAGCAACACTGCCTTGTAGTAAGCATTTAATGATGAATTGACTAAATGTCTGTTTTATCAGACTCACTTTGACTATATATGTTGTAGCAAGAGATTGTTTCTCGCTTACGGCCATACCAGCCTGGGTACGCCCGATCTCGTCTGATCTCGGAAGCTAAGCAGGGTCGGGCCTTGTTAGTACTTGGATGGGAGACCGCCTGGGAATACCAGGTGCTGTAAGCATTTTGTCCACGAGGGTGTGCTCTTGCACTATTTCATCAGCAACACTGCCTTGTATTAAGCATTTAATGATGAATTGACTAAATGTCTGTTTTATCAGACTCACTTTGACTATATATGTTGTAGCAAGAGATTGTTTCTCGCTTACGGCCATACCAGCCTGGGTACGCCCGATCTCGTCTGATCTCAGAAGCTAAGCAGGGTCGGGCCTGGTTAGTACTTGGATGGGAGACCGCCTGGGAATACCAGGTGCTGTAAGCATTTTGTCCACGAGGGTGTGCCCCTGCACTATTTCATCAGCAACACTGCCTTGTAGTAAGCATTTAATGATGAATTGACTAAATGCAGCTTCCTGCCTTTTTAATAGGATCAAATTTCCTTGTGTTTTCAATTAGCATCTGCCTTGTATTTATAAGACAAACAAGAATATTGTTGCTGAATGCAGCTTGTGTGTGCTTTGTGCTCCTTTGCCCTGTTCAAATGATGAAAGGAAATAAAGTTAGTTTTTTATCCAACTACCTGTGGTAAAAAGTGATGGGAACAGTGTTTGTAATTTCTTCTACTTTTTCAGTGACACAAAGTTCAAGCTGCTTATCTAATTGGTGAAAATGCAATGTCTGTTTATCACACTCACTTTGACTATATATGTTGTAGCAAGAGATTGTTTCTCGCTTACGGCCATACCAGCCTGGGTACGCCCGATCTCGTCTGATCTCGGAAGCTAAGCAGGGTCGGGCCTGGTTAGTACTTGGATGGGAGACCCCCTGGGAATACCAGGTGCTGTAAGCATTTTGTCCACGAGGGTGTGCCCCTGCACTATTTCATCAGCAACACTGCCTTGTAGTAAGCATTTAATGATGAATTGACTAAATGCAGCTTCCTGCCTTTTTAATAGGATCAAATTTCCTTGTGTTTTCAATTAGCATCTGCCTTGTATTTATAAGACAAACAAGAATATTGTTGCTGAATGCAGCTTGTGTGTGCTTTGTGCTCCTTTGCCCTGTTCAAATGATGAAAGGAAATAAAGTTTGTATTTTATCCAACTACCTGTGCTAAAAAGTGATGGGAACAGTGTTTGTAATTTCTTCTACTTTTTCAGTGACACAAAGTTCAAGCTGCTTATCTAATTGGTGAAAATGCAATGTCTGTTTATCACACTCACTTTGACTATATATGTTGTAGCAAGAGATTGTTTCTCGCTTACGGCCATACCAGCCTGGGTACGCCCGATCTCGTCTGATCTCGGAAGCTAAGCAGGGTCGGGCCTGGTTAGTACTTGGATGGGAGACCGCCTGGGAATACCAGGTGCTGTAAGCATTTTGTCCACGAGGGTGTGCCCCTGCACTATTTCATCAGCAACACTGCCTTGTAGTAAGCATTTAATGATGAATTGACTAAATGCAGCTTCCTGCCTTTTTAATAGGATCAAATTTCCTTGTGTTTTCAATTAGCATCTGCCTTGTATTTATAAGACAAATAAGAATATTGTTGCTGAATGCAGCTTGTGTGTGCTTTGTGCTCCTTTGCCCTGTTCAAATGATGAAAGGAAATAAAGTTTGTATTTTATCCAACTACCTGTGCTAAAAAGTGATGGGAACAGTGTTTGTAATTTCTTCTACTTTTTCAGTGACACAAAGTTCAAGCTGCTTATCTAATTGGTGAAAATGCAATGTCTGTTTATCACACTCACTTTGACTATATATGTTGTAGCAAGAGATTGTTTCTCGCTTACGGCCATACCAGCCTGGGTACGCCCGATCTCGTCTGATCTCGGAAGCTAAGCAGGGTCGGGCCTGGTTAGTACTTGGATGGGAGACCGCCTGGGAATACCAGGTGCTGTACGCATTTTGTCCACGAGGGTGTGCCCCTGCACTATTTCATCAGCAACACTGCCTTGTAGTAAGCATTTAATGATGAATTGACTAAATGCAGCTTCCTGCCTTTTTAATAGGATCAAATTTCCTTGTGTTTTCAATTAGCATCTGCCTTGTATTTATAAGACAAACAAGAATATTGTTGCTGAATTGCAGCTTGTGTGTGCTTTGTGCTCCTTTGCCCTGTTCAAATGATGAAAGGAAATAAAGTTTGTATTTTATCCAACTACCTGTGCTAAAAAGTGATGGGAACAGTGTTTGTAATTTCTTCTACTTTTTCAGTGACACAAAGTTCAAGCTGCTTATCTAATTGGTGAAAATGCAATGTCTGTTTATCACACTCACTTTGACTATATATGTTGTAGCAAGAGATTGTTTCTCGCTTACGGCCATACCAGCCTGGGTACGCCCGATCTCGTCTGATCTCGGAAGCTAAGCAGGGTCGGGCCTGGTTAGTACTTGGATGGGAGACCGCCTGGGAATACCAGGTGCTGTAAGCATTTTGTCCACGAGGGTGTGCCCCTGCACTATTTCATCAGCAACACTGCCTTGTAGTAAGCATTTAATGATGAATTGACTAAATGCAGCTTCCTGCCTTTTTAATAGGATCAAATTTCCTTGTGTTTTCAATTAGCATCTGCCTTGTATTTATAAGACAAACAAGAATATTGTTGCTGAATGCAGCTTGTGTGTGCTTTGTGCTCCTTTGCCCTGTTCAAATGATGAAAGGAAATAAAGTTTGTATTTTATCCAACTACCTGTGCTAAAAAGTGATGGGAACAGTGTTTGTAATTTCTTCTACTTTTTCAGTGACACAAAGTTCAAGCTGCTTATCTAATTGGTGAAAATGCAATGTCTGTTTATCACACTCACTTTGACTATATATGTTGTAGCAAGAGATTGTTTCTCGCTTACGGCCATACCAGCCTGGGTACGCCCGATCTCGTCTGATCTCGGAAGCTAAGCAGGGTCGGGCCTGGTTAGTACTTGGATGGGAGACCGCCTGGGAATACCAGGTGCTGTACGCATTTTGTCCACGAGGGTGTGCCCCTGCACTATTTCATCAGCAACACTGCCTTGTAGTAAGCATTTAATGATGAATTGACTAAATGCAGCTTCCTGCCTTTTTAATAGGATCAAATTTCCTTGTGTTTTCAATTAGCATCTGCCTTGTATTTATAAGACAAACAAGAATATTGTTGCTGAATGCAGCTTGTGTGTGCTTTGTGCTCCTTTGCCCTGTTCAAATGATGAAAGGAAATAAAGTTTGTATTTTATCCAACTACCTGTGCTAAAAAGTGATGGGAACAGTGTTTGTAATTTCTTCTACTTTTTCAGTGACACAAAGTTCAAGCTGCTTATCTAATTGGTGAAAATGCAATGTCTGTTTATCACACTCACTTTGACTATATATGTTGTAGCAAGAGATTGTTTCTCGCTTACGGCCATACCAGCCTGGGTACGCCCGATCTCGTCTGATCTCGGAAGCTAAGCAGGGTCGGGCCTGGTTAGTACTTGGATGGGAGACCGCCTGGGAATACCAGGTGCTGTAAGCATTTTGTCCACGAGGGTGTGCCCCTGCACTATTTCATCAGCAACACTGCCTTGTAGTAAGCATTTAATGATGAATTGACTAAATGCAGCTTCCTGCCTTTTTAATAGGATCAAATTTCCTTGTGTTTTCAATTAGCATCTGCCTTGTATTTATAAGACAAACAAGAATATTGTTGCTGAATGCAGCTTGTGTGTGCTTTGTGCTCCTTTGCCCTGTTCAAATGATGAAAGGAAATAAAGTTTGTATTTTATCCAACTACCTGTGCTAAAAAGTGATGGGAACAGTGTTTGTAATTTCTTCTACTTTTTCAGTGACACAAAGTTCAAGCTGCTTATCTAATTGGTGAAAATGCAATGTCTGTTTATCACACTCACTTTGACTATATATGTTGTAGCAAGAGGTTGTTTCTCGCTTACGGCCATACCAGCCTGGGTACGCCCAATCTCGTCTGATCTCGGAAGCTAAGCAGGGTCGGGCCTGGTTAGTACTTGGATGGGAGACCGCCTGGGAATACCAGGTGCTGTAAGCATTTTGTCCACGAGGGTGTGCTCTTGCACTATTTCATCAGCAACACTGCCTTGTATTAAGCATTTAATGATGATTTGACTAAATGTCTGTTTTATCAGACTCACTTTGACTATATATGTTGTAGCAAGAGATTGTTTCTCGCTTACGGCCATACCAGCCTGGGTACGCCCGATCTCGTCTGATCTCGGAAGCTAAGCATGGTCGGGCCTGGTTAGTACTTGGATGGGAGACCGCCTGGGAATACCAGGTGCTGTAAGCATTTTGTCCACGAGGGTGTGCCCCTGCACTATTTCATCAGCAACACTGCCTTGTAGTAAGCATTTAATGATGAATTGACTAAATGCAGCTTCCTGCCTTTTTAATAGGATCAAATTTCCTTGTGTTTTCAATTAGCATCTGCCTTGTATTTATAAGACAAATAAGAATATTGTTGCTGAATGCAGCTTGTGTGTGCTTTGTGCTCCTTTGCCCTGTTCAAATGATGAAAGGAAATAAAGTTTGTATTTTATCCAACTACCTGTGCTAAAAAGTGATGGGAACAGTGTTTGTAATTTCTTCTACTTTTTCAGTGACACAAAGTTCAAGCTGCTTATCTAATTGGTGAAAATGCAATGTCTGTTTATCACACTCACTTTGACTATATATGTTGTAGCAAGAGATTGTTTCTCGCTTACGGCCATACCAGCCTGGGTACGCCCGATCTCGTCTGATCTCGGAAGCTAAGCAGGGTCGGGCCTGGTTAGTACTTGGATGGGAGACCGCCTGGGAATACCAGGTGCTGTACGCATTTTGTCCACGAGGGTGTGCCCCTGCACTATTTCATCAGCAACACTGCCTTGTAGTAAGCATTTAATGATGAATTGACTAAATGCAGCTTCCTGCCTTTTTAATAGGATCAAATTTCCTTGTGTTTTCAATTAGCATCTGCCTTGTATTTATAAGACAAACAAGAATATTGTTGCTGAATGCAGCTTGTGTGTGCTTTGTGCTCCTTTGCCCTGTTCAAATGATGAAAGGAAATAAAGTTTGTATTTTATCCAACTACCTGTGCTAAAAAGTGATGGGAACAGTGTTTGTAATTTCTTCTACTTTTTCAGTGACACAAAGTTCAAGCTGCTTATCTAATTGGTGAAAATGCAATGTCTGTTTATCACACTCACTTTGACTATATATGTTGTAGCAAGAGATTGTTTCTCGCTTACGGCCATATCAGCCTGGGTACGTCTGATCTCGGAAGCTAAGCAGGGTCGGGCCTGGTTAGTACTTGGATGGGAGACCGCCTGGGAATACCAGGTGCTGTAAGCATTTTGTCCACGAGGGTGTGCTCTTGCACTATTTCATCAGCAACACTGCCTTGTATTAAGCATTTAATGATGAATTGACTAAATGTCTGTTTTATCAGACTCACTTTGACTATATATGTTGTAGCAAGAGATTGTTTCTCGCTTACGGCCATACCAGCCTGGGTACGCCCGATCTTGTCTGATCTCGGAAGCTAAGCATGGTCGGGCCTGGTTAGTACTTGGATGGGAGACCGCCTGGGAATACCAGGTGCTGTAAGCATTTTGTCCACGAGGGTGTGCCCCTGCACTATTTCATCAGCAACACTGCCTTGTAGTAAGCATTTAATGATGAATTGACTAAATGCAGCTTCCTGCCTTTTTAATAGGATCAAATTTCCTTGTGTTTTCAATTAGCATCTGCCTTGTATTTATAAGACAAACAAGAATATTGTTGCTGAATGCAGCTTGTGTGTGCTTTGTGCTCCTTTGCCCTGTTCAAATGATGAAAGGAAATAAAGTTTGTATTTTATCCAACTACCTGTGCTAAAAAGTGATGGGAACAGTGTTTGTAATTTCTTCTACTTTTTCAGTGACACAAAGTTCAAGCTGCTTATCTAATTGGTGAAAATGCAATGTCTGTTTATCACACTCACTTTGACTATATATGTTGTAGCAAGAGATTGTTTCTCGCTTACGGCCATACCAGCCTGGGTACGCCCGATCTCGTCTGATCTCGGAAGCTAAGCAGGGTCGGGCCTGGTTAGTACTTGGATGGGAGACCGCCTGGGAATACCAGGTGCTGTAAGCATTTTGTCCACGAGGGTGTGCCCCTGCACTATTTCATCAGCAACACTGCCTTGTAGTAAGCATTTAATGATGAATTGACTAAATGCAGCTTCCTGCCTTTTTAATAGGATCAAATTTCCTTGTGTTTTCAATTAGCATCTGCCTTGTATTTATAAGACAAACAAGAATATTGTTGCTGAATGCAGCTTGTGTGTGCTTTGTGCTCCTTTGCCCTGTTCAAATGATGAAAGGAAATAAAGTTTGTATTTTATCCAACTACCTGTGCTAAAAAGTGATGGGAACAGTGTTTGTAATTTCTTCTACTTTTTCAGTGACACAAAGTTCAAGCTGCTTATCTAATTGGTGAAAATGCAATGTCTGTTTATCACACTCACTTTGACTATATATGTTGTAGCAAGAGATTGTTTCTCGCTTACGGCCATACCAGCCTGGGTACGCCCGATCTCGTCTGATCTCGGAAGCTAAGCAGGGTCGGGCCTGGTTAGTACTTGGATGGGAGACCGCCTGGGAATACCAGGTGCTGTAAGCATTTTGTCCACGAGGGTGTGCCCCTGCACTATTTCATCAGCAACACTGCCTTGTAGTAAGCATTTAATGATGAATTGACTAAATGCAGCTTCCTGCCTTTTTAATAGGATCAAATTTCCTTGTGTTTTCAATTAGCATCTGCCTTGTATTTATAAGACAAACAAGAATATTGTTGCTGAATGCAGCTTGTGTGTGCTTTGTGCTCCTTTGCCCTGTTCAAATGATGAAAGGAAATAAAGTTTGTATTTTATCCAACTACCTGTGCTAAAAAGTGATGGGAACAGTGTTTGTAATTTCTTCTACTTTTTCAGTGACACAAAGTTCAAGCTGCTTATCTAATTGGTGAAAATGCAATGTCTGTTTATCACACTCACTTTGACTATATATGTTGTAGCAAGAGGTTGTTTCTCGCTTACGGCCATACCAGCCTGGGTACGCCCAATCTCGTCTGATCACGGAAGCTAAGCAGGGTCGGGCCTGGTTAGTACTTGGATGGGAGACCGCCTGGGAATACCAGGTGCTGTAAGCATTTTGTCCACGAGGGTGTGCTCTTGCACTATTTCATCAGCAACACTGCCTTGTATTAAGCATTTAATGATGATTTGACTAAATGTCTGTTTTATCAGACTCACTTTGACTATATATGTTGTAGCAAGAGATTGTTTCTCGCTTACGGCCATACCAGCCTGGGTACGCCCGATCTCGTCTGATCTCGGAAGCTAAGCATGGTCGGGCCTGGTTAGTACTTGGATGGGAGACCGCCTGGGAATACCAGGTGCTGTAAGCATTTTGTCCACGAGGGTGTGCCCCTGCACTATTTCATCAGCAACACTGCCTTGTAGTAAGCATTTAATGATGAATTGACTAAATGCAGCTTCCTGCCTTTTTAATAGGATCAAATTTCCTTGTGTTTTCAATTAGCATCTGCCTTGTATTTATAAGACAAATAAGAATATTGTTGCTGAATGCAGCTTGTGTGTGCTTTGTGCTCCTTTGCCCTGTTCAAATGATGAAAGGAAATAAAGTTTGTATTTTATCCAACTACCTGTGCTAAAAAGTGATGGGAACAGTGTTTGTAATTTCTTCTACTTTTTCAGTGACACAAAGTTCAAGCTGCTTATCTAATTGGTGAAAATGCAATGTCTGTTTATCACACTCACTTTGACTATATATGTTGTAGCAAGAGATTGTTTCTCGCTTACGGCCATATCAGCCTGGGTACGTCTGATCTCGGAAGCTAAGCAGGGTCGGGCCTGGTTAGTACTTGGATGGGAGACCGCCTGGGAATACCAGGTGCTGTAAGCATTTTGTCCACGAGGGTGTGCTCTTGCACTATTTCATCAGCAACACTGCCTTGTATTAAGCATTTAATGATGAATTGACTAAATGTCTGTTTTATCAGACTCACTTTGACTATATATGTTGTAGCAAGAGATTGTTTCTCGCTTACGGCCATACCAGCCTGGGTACGCCCGATCTCGTCTGATCTCGGAAGCTAAGCATGGTCGGGCCTGGTTAGTACTTGGATGGGAGACCGCCTGGGAATACCAGGTGCTGTAAGCATTTTGTCCACGAGGGTGTGCCCCTGCACTATTTCATCAGCAACACTGCCTTGTAGTAAGCATTTAATGATGAATTGACTAAATGCAGCTTCCTGCCTTTTTAATAGGATCAAATTTCCTTGTGTTTTCAATTAGCATCTGCCTTGTATTTATAAGACAAACAAGAATATTGTTGCTGAATGCAGCTTGTGTGTGCTTTGTGCTCCTTTGCCCTGTTCAAATGATGAAAGGAAATAAAGTTTGTATTTTATCCAACTACCTGTGCTAAAAAGTGATGGGAACAGTGTTTGTAATTTCTTCTACTTTTTCAGTGACACAAAGTTCAAGCTGCTTATCTAATTGGTGAAAATGCAATGTCTGTTTATCACACTCACTTTGACTATATATGTTGTAGCAAGAGATTGTTTCTCGCTTACGGCCATACCAGCCTGGGTACGCCCGATCTCGTCTGATCTCGGAAGCTAAGCAGGGTCGGGCCTGGTTAGTACTTGGATGGGAGACCGCCTGGGAATACCAGGTGCTGTAAGCATTTTGTCCACGAGGGTGTGCCCCTGCACTATTTCATCAGCAACACTGCCTTGTAGTAAGCATTTAATGATGAATTGACTAAATGCAGCTTCCTGCCTTTTTAATAGGATCAAATTTCCTTGTGTTTTCAATTAGCATCTGCCTTGTATTTATAAGACAAACAAGAATATTGTTGCTGAATGCAGCTTGTGTGTGCTTTGTGCTCCTTTGCCCTGTTCAAATGATGAAAGGAAATAAAGTTTGTATTTTATCCAACTACCTGTGCTAAAAAGTGATGGGAACAGTGTTTGTAATTTCTTCTACTTTTTCAGTGACACAAAGTTCAAGCTGCTTATCTAATTGGTGAAAATGCAATGTCTGTTTATCACACTCACTTTGACTATATATGTTGTAGCAAGAGATTGTTTCTCGCTTACGGCCATACCAGCCTGGGTACGCCCGATCTCGTCTGATCTCGGAAGCTAAGCAGGGTCGGGCCTGGTTAGTACTTGGATGGGAGACCGCCTGGGAATACCAGGTGCTGTAAGCATTTTGTCCACGAGGGTGTGCCCCTGCACTATTTCATCAGCAACACTGCCTTGTAGTAAGCATTTAATGATGAATTGACTAAATGCAGCTTCCTGCCTTTTTAATAGGATCAAATTTCCTTGTGTTTTCAATTAGCATCTGCCTTGTATTTATAAGACAAACAAGAATATTGTTGCTGAATGCAGCTTGTGTGTGCTTTGTGCTCCTTTGCCCTGTTCAAATGATGAAAGGAAATAAAGTTTGTATTTTATCCAACTACCTGTGCTAAAAAGTGATGGGAACAGTGTTTGTAATTTCTTCTACTTTTTCAGTGACACAAAGTTCAAGCTGCTTATCTAATTGGTGAAAATGCAATGTCTGTTTATCACACTCACTTTGACTATATATGTTGTAGCAAGAGATTGTTTCTCGCTTACGGCCATACCAGCCTGGGTACGCCCGATCTCGTCTGATCTCGGAAGCTAAGCAGGGTCGGGCCTGGTTAGTACTTGGATGGGAGACCGCCTGGGAATACCAGGTGCTGTAAGCATTTTGTCCACGAGGGTGTGCCCCTGCACTATTTCATCAGCAACACTGCCTTGTAGTAAGCATTTAATGATGAATTGACTAAATGCAGCTTCCTGCCTTTTTAATAGGATCAAATTTCCTTGTGTTTTCAATTAGCATCTGCCTTGTATTTATAAGACAAACAAGAATATTGTTGCTGAATGCAGCTTGTGTGTGCTTTGTGCTCCTTTGCCCTGTTCAAATGATGAAAGGAAATAAAGTTTGTATTTTATCCAACTACCTGTGCTAAAAAGTGATGGGAACAGTGTTTGTAATTTCTTCTACTTTTTCAGTGACACAAAGTTCAAGCTGCTTATCTAATTGGTGAAAATGCAATGTCTGTTTATCACACTCACTTTGACTATATATGTTGTAGCAAGAGGTTGTTTCTCGCTTACGGCCATACCAGCCTGGGTACGCCCAATCTCGTCTGATCACGGAAGCTAAGCAGGGTCGGGCCTGGTTAGTACTTGGATGGGAGACCGCCTGGGAATACCAGGTGCTGTAAGCATTTTGTCCACGAGGGTGTGCTCTTGCACTATTTCATCAGCAACACTGCCTTGTATTAAGCATTTAATGATGATTTGACTAAATGTCTGTTTTATCAGACTCACTTTGACTATATATGTTGTAGCAAGAGATTGTTTCTCGCTTACGGCCATACCAGCCTGGGTACGCCCGATCTCGTCTGATCTCGGAAGCTAAGCATGGTCGGGCCTGGTTAGTACTTGGATGGGAGACCGCCTGGGAATACCAGGTGCTGTAAGCATTTTGTCCACGAGGGTGTGCCCCTGCACTATTTCATCAGCAACACTGCCTTGTAGTAAGCATTTAATGATGAATTGACTAAATGCAGCTTCCTGCCTTTTTAATAGGATCAAATTTCCTTGTGTTTTCAATTAGCATCTGCCTTGTATTTATAAGACAAATAAGAATATTGTTGCTGAATGCAGCTTGTGTGTGCTTTGTGCTCCTTTGCCCTGTTCAAATGATGAAAGGAAATAAAGTTTGTATTTTATCCAACTACCTGTGCTAAAAAGTGATGGGAACAGTGTTTGTAATTTCTTCTACTTTTTCAGTGACACAAAGTTCAAGCTGCTTATCTAATTGGTGAAAATGCAATGTCTGTTTATCACACTCACTTTGACTATATATGTTGTAGCAAGAGATTGTTTCTCGCTTACGGCCATATCAGCCTGGGTACGTCTGATCTCGGAAGCTAAGCAGGGTCGGGCCTGGTTAGTACTTGGATGGGAGACCGCCTGGGAATACCAGGTGCTGTAAGCATTTTGTCCACGAGGGTGTGCTCTTGCACTATTTCATCAGCAACACTGCCTTGTATTAAGCATTTAATGATGAATTGACTAAATGTCTGTTTTATCAGACTCACTTTGACTATATATGTTGTAGCAAGAGATTGTTTCTCGCTTACGGCCATACCAGCCTGGGTACGCCCGATCTCGTCTGATCTCGGAAGCTAAGCATGGTCGGGCCTGGTTAGTACTTGGATGGGAGACCGCCTGGGAATACCAGGTGCTGTAAGCATTTTGTCCACGAGGGTGTGCCCCTGCACTATTTCATCAGCAACACTGCCTTGTAGTAAGCATTTAATGATGAATTGACTAAATGCAGCTTCCTGCCTTTTTAATAGGATCAAATTTCCTTGTGTTTTCAATTAGCATCTGCCTTGTATTTATAAGACAAACAAGAATATTGTTGCTGAATGCAGCTTGTGTGTGCTTTGTGCTCCTTTGCCCTGTTCAAATGATGAAAGGAAATAAAGTTTGTATTTTATCCAACTACCTGTGCTAAAAAGTGATGGGAACAGTGTTTGTAATTTCTTCTACTTTTTCAGTGACACAAAGTTCAAGCTGCTTATCTAATTGGTGAAAATGCAATGTCTGTTTATCACACTCACTTTGACTATATATGTTGTAGCAAGAGATTGTTTCTCGCTTACGGCCATACCAGCCTGGGTACGCCCGATCTCGTCTGATCTCGGAAGCTAAGCAGGGTCGGGCCTGGTTAGTACTTGGATGGGAGACCGCCTGGGAATACCAGGTGCTGTAAGCATTTTGTCCACGAGGGTGTGCCCCTGCACTATTTCATCAGCAACACTGCCTTGTAGTAAGCATTTAATGATGAATTGACTAAATGCAGCTTCCTGCCTTTTTAATAGGATCAAATTTCCTTGTGTTTTCAATTAGCATCTGCCTTGTATTTATAAGACAAACAAGAATATTGTTGCTGAATGCAGCTTGTGTGTGCTTTGTGCTCCTTTGCCCTGTTCAAATGATGAAAGGAAATAAAGTTTGTATTTTATCCAACTACCTGTGCTAAAAAGTGATGGGAACAGTGTTTGTAATTTCTTCTACTTTTTCAGTGACACAAAGTTCAAGCTGCTTATCTAATTGGTGAAAATGCAATGTCTGTTTATCACACTCACTTTGACTATATATGTTGTAGCAAGAGATTGTTTCTCGCTTACGGCCATACCAGCCTGGGTACGCCCGATCTCGTCTGATCTCGGAAGCTAAGCAGGGTCGGGCCTGGTTAGTACTTGGATGGGAGACCGCCTGGGAATACCAGGTGCTGTAAGCATTTTGTCCACGAGGGTGTGCCCCTGCACTATTTCATCAGCAACACTGCCTTGTAGTAAGCATTTAATGATGAATTGACTAAATGCAGCTTCCTGCCTTTTTAATAGGATCAAATTTCCTTGTGTTTTCAATTAGCATCTGCCTTGTATTTATAAGACAAACAAGAATATTGTTGCTGAATGCAGCTTGTGTGTGCTTTGTGCTCCTTTGCCCTGTTCAAATGATGAAAGGAAATAAAGTTTGTATTTTATCCAACTACCTGTGCTAAAAAGTGATGGGAACAGTGTTTGTAATTTCTTCTACTTTTTCAGTGACACAAAGTTCAAGCTGCTTATCTAATTGGTGAAAATGCAATGTCTGTTTATCACACTCACTTTGACTATATATGTTGTAGCAAGAGGTTGTTTCTCGCTTACGGCCATACCAGCCTGGGTACGCCCAATCTCGTCTGATCTCGGAAGCTAAGCAGGGTCGGGCCTGGTTAGTACTTGGATGGGAGACCGCCTGGGAATACCAGGTGCTGTAAGCATTTTGTCCACGAGGGTGTGCTCTTGCACTATTTCATCAGCAACACTGCCTTGTATTAAGCATTTAATGATGATTTGACTAAATGTCTGTTTTATCAGACTCACTTTGACTATATATGTTGTAGCAAGAGATTGTTTCTCGCTTACGGCCATACCAGCCTGGGTACGCCCGATCTCGTCTGATCTCGGAAGCTAAGCATGGTCGGGCCTGGTTAGTACTTGGATGGGAGACCGCCTGGGAATACCAGGTGCTGTAAGCATTTTGTCCACGAGGGTGTGCCCCTGCACTATTTCATCAGCAACACTGCCTTGTAGTAAGCATTTAATGATGAATTGACTAAATGCAGCTTCCTGCCTTTTTAATAGGATCAAATTTCCTTGTGTTTTCAATTAGCATCTGCCTTGTATTTATAAGACAAATAAGAATATTGTTGCTGAATGCAGCTTGTGTGTGCTTTGTGCTCCTTTGCCCTGTTCAAATGATGAAAGGAAATAAAGTTTGTATTTTATCCAACTACCTGTGCTAAAAAGTGATGGGAACAGTGTTTGTAATTTCTTCTACTTTTTCAGTGACACAAAGTTCAAGCTGCTTATCTAATTGGTGAAAATGCAATGTCTGTTTATCACACTCACTTTGACTATATATGTTGTAGCAAGAGATTGTTTCTCGCTTACGGCCATACCAGCCTGGGTACGCCCGATCTCGTCTGATCTCGGAAGCTAAGCAGGGTCGGGCCTGGTTAGTACTTGGATGGGAGACCGCCTGGGAATACCAGGTGCTGTACGCATTTTGTCCACGAGGGTGTGCCCCTGCACTATTTCATCAGCAACACTGCCTTGTAGTAAGCATTTAATGATGAATTGACTAAATGCAGCTTCCTGCCTTTTTAATAGGATCAAATTTCCTTGTGTTTTCAATTAGCATCTGCCTTGTATTTATAAGACAAACAAGAATATTGTTGCTGAATGCAGCTTGTGTGTGCTTTGTGCTCCTTTGCCCTGTTCAAATGATGAAAGGAAATAAAGTTTGTATTTTATCCAACTACCTGTGCTAAAAAGTGATGGGAACAGTGTTTGTAATTTCTTCTACTTTTTCAGTGACACAAAGTTCAAGCTGCTTATCTAATTGGTGAAAATGCAATGTCTGTTTATCACACTCACTTTGACTATATATGTTGTAGCAAGAGATTGTTTCTCGCTTACGGCCATACCAGCCTGGGTACGCCCGATCTCGTCTGATCTCGGAAGCTAAGCAGGGTCGGGCCTGGTTAGTACTTGGATGGGAGACCGCCTGGGAATACCAGGTGCTGTACGCATTTTGTCCACGAGGGTGTGCCCCTGCACTATTTCATCAGCAACACTGCCTTGTAGTAAGCATTTAATGATGAATTGACTAAATGCAGCTTCCTGCCTTTTTAATAGGATCAAATTTCCTTGTGTTTTCAATTAGCATCTGCCTTGTATTTATAAGACAAACAAGAATATTGTTGCTGAATGCAGCTTGTGTGTGCTTTGTGCTCCTTTGCCCTGTTCAAATGATGAAAGGAAATAAAGTTTGTATTTTATCCAACTACCTGTGCTAAAAAGTGATGGGAACAGTGTTTGTAATTTCTTCTACTTTTTCAGTGACACAAAGTTCAAGCTGCTTATCTAATTGGTGAAAATGCAATGTCTGTTTATCACACTCACTTTGACTATATATGTTGTAGCAAGAGATTGTTTCTCGCTTACGGCCATACCAGCCTGGGTACGCCCGATCTCGTCTGATCTCGGAAGCTAAGCAGGGTCGGGCCTGGTTAGTACTTGGATGGGAGACCGCCTGGGAATACCAGGTGCTGTAAGCATTTTGTCCACGAGGGTGTGCCCCTGCACTATTTCATCAGCAACACTGCCTTGTAGTAAGCATTTAATGATGAATTGACTAAATGCAGCTTCCTGCCTTTTTAATAGGATCAAATTTCCTTGTGTTTTCAATTAGCATCTGCCTTGTATTTATAAGACAAACAAGAATATTGTTGCTGAATGCAGCTTGTGTGTGCTTTGTGCTCCTTTGCCCTGTTCAAATGATGAAAGGAAATAAAGTTTGTATTTTATCCAACTACCTGTGCTAAAAAGTGATGGGAACAGTGTTTGTAATTTCTTCTACTTTTTCAGTGACACAAAGTTCAAGCTGCTTATCTAATTGGTGAAAATGCAATGTCTGTTTATCACACTCACTTTGACTATATATGTTGTAGCAAGAGGTTGTTTCTCGCTTACGGCCATACCAGCCTGGGTACGCCCAATCTCGTCTGATCTCGGAAGCTAAGCAGGGTCGGGCCTGGTTAGTACTTGGATGGGAGACCGCCTGGGAATACCAGGTGCTGTAAGCATTTTGTCCACGAGGGTGTGCTCTTGCACTATTTCATCAGCAACACTGCCTTGTATTAAGCATTTAATGATGAATTGACTAAATGTCTGTTTTATCAGACTCACTTTGACTATATATGTTGTAGCAAGAGATTGTTTCTCGCTTACGGCCATACCAGCCTGGGTACGCCCGATCTCGTCTGATCTCGGAAGCTAAGCAGGGTCGGGCCTGGTTAGTACTTGGATGGGAGACCGCCTGGGAATACCAGGTGCTGTAAGCATTTTGTCCACGAGGGTGTGCCCCTGCACTATTTCATCAGCAACACTGCCTTGTAGTAAGCATTTAATGATGAATTGACTAAATGCAGCTTCCTGCCTTTTTAATAGGATCACATTTCCTTGTGTTTTCAATTAGCATCTGCCTTGTATTTATAAGACAAACAAGAATATTGTTGCTGAATGCAGCTTGTGTGTGCTTTGTGCTCCTTTGCCCTGTTCAAATGATGAAAGGAAATAAAGTTTGTATTTTATCCAACTACCTGTGCTAAAAAGTGATGGGAACAGTGTTTGTA
Source organism: Salmo salar (assembly GCF_965601325.2). Taxonomy (NCBI): domain Eukaryota; kingdom Metazoa; phylum Chordata; class Actinopteri; order Salmoniformes; family Salmonidae; genus Salmo; species Salmo salar. The sequence continues at coordinate 2,425,636 of NC_138298.1, forward strand.
ATTTCTTCTACTTTTTCAGTGACACAAAGTTCAAGCTGCTTATCTAATTGGTGAAAATGCAATGTCTGTTTATCACACTCACTTTGACTATATATGTTGTAGCAAGAGGTTGTTTCTCGCTTACGGCCATACCAGCCTGGGTACGCCCAATCTCGTCTGATCTCGGAAGCTAAGCAGGGTCGGGCCTGGTTAGTACTTGGATGGGAGACCGCCTGGGAATACCAGGTGCTGTAAGCATTTTGTCCACGAGGGTGTGCTCTTGCACTATTTCATCAGCAACACTGCCTTGTATTAAGCATTTAATGATGAATTGACTAAATGTCTGTTTTATCAGACTCACTTTGACTATATATGTTGTAGCAAGAGATTGTTTCTCGCTTACGGCCATACCAGCCTGGGTACGCCCGATCTCGTCTGATCTCGGAAGCTAAGCATGGTCGGGCCTGGTTAGTACTTGGATGGGAGACCGCCTGGGAATACCAGGTGCTGTAAGCATTTTGTCCACGAGGGTGTGCCCCTGCACTATTTCATCAGCAACACTGCCTTGTAGTAAGCATTTAATGATGAATTGACTAAATGCAGCTTCCTGCCTTTTTAATAGGATCAAATTTCCTTGTGTTTTCAATTAGCATCTGCCTTGTATTTATAAGACAAACAAGAATATTGTTGCTGAATGCAGCTTGTGTGTGCTTTGTGCTCCTTTGCCCTGTTCAAATGATGAAAGGAAATAAAGTTTGTATTTTATCCAACTACCTGTGCTAAAAAGTGATGGGAACAGTGTTTGTAATTTCTTCTACTTTTTCAGTGACACAAAGTTCAAGCTGCTTATCTAATTGGTGAAAATGCAATGTCTGTTTATCACACTCACTTTGACTATATATGTTGTAGCAAGAGATTGTTTCTCGCTTACGGCCATACCAGCCTGGGTACGCCCGATCTCGTCTGATCTCGGAAGCTAAGCAGGGTCGGGCCTGGTTAGTACTTGGATGGGAGACCGCCTGGGAATACCAGGTGCTGTAAGCATTTTGTCCACGAGGGTGTGCCCCTGCACTATTTCATCAGCAACACTGCCTTGTAGTAAGCATTTAATGATGAATTGACTAAATGCAGCTTCCTGCCTTTTTAATAGGATCAAATTTCCTTGTGTTTTCAATTAGCATCTGCCTTGTATTTATAAGACAAATAAGAATATTGTTGCTGAATGCAGCTTGTGTGTGCTTTGTGCTCCTTTGCCCTGTTCAAATGATGAAAGGAAATAAAGTTTGTATTTTATCCAACTACCTGTGCTAAAAAGTGATGGGAACAGTGTTTGTAATTTCTTCTACTTTTTCAGTGACACAAAGTTCAAGCTGCTTATCTAATTGGTGAAAATGCAATGTCTGTTTATCACACTCACTTTGACTATATATGTTGTAGCAAGAGATTGTTTCTCGCTTACGGCCATACCAGCCTGGGTACGCCCGATCTCGTCTGATCTCGGAAGCTAAGCAGGGTCGGGCCTGGTTAGTACTTGGATGGGAGACCGCCTGGGAATACCAGGTGCTGTAAGCATTTTGTCCACGAGGGTGTGCCCCTGCACTATTTCATCAGCAACACTGCCTTGTAGTAAGCATTTAATGATGAATTGACTAAATGCAGCTTCCTGCCTTTTTAATAGGATCAAATTTCCTTGTGTTTTCAATTAGCATCTGCCTTGTATTTATAAGACAAACAAGAATATTGTTGCTGAATGCAGCTTGTGTGTGCTTTGTGCTCCTTTGCCCTGTTCAAATGATGAAAGGAAATAAAGTTTGTATTTTATCCAACTACCTGTGCTAAAAAGTGATGGGAACAGTGTTTGTAATTTCTTCTACTTTTTCAGTGACACAAAGTTCAAGCTGCTTATCTAATTGGTGAAAATGCAATGTCTGTTTATCACACTCACTTTGACTATATATGTTGTAGCAAGAGATTGTTTCTCGCTTACGGCCATACCAGCCTGGGTACGCCCGATCTCGTCTGATCTCGGAAGCTAAGCAGGGTCGGGCCTGGTTAGTACTTGGATGGGAGACCGCCTGGGAATACCAGGTGCTGTAAGCATTTTGTCCACGAGGGTGTGCCCCTGCACTATTTCATCAGCAACACTGCCTTGTAGTAAGCATTTAATGATGAATTGACTAAATGCAGCTTCCTGCCTTTTTAATAGGATCAAATTTCCTTGTGTTTTCAATTAGCATCTGCCTTGTATTTATAAGACAAACAAGAATATTGTTGCTGAATGCAGCTTGTGTGTGCTTTGTGCTCCTTTGCCCTGTTCAAATGATGAAAGGAAATAAAGTTTGTATTTTATCCAACTACCTGTGCTAAAAAGTGATGGGAACAGTGTTTGTAATTTCTTCTACTTTTTCAGTGACACAAAGTTCAAGCTGCTTATCTAATTGGTGAAAATGCAATGTCTGTTTATCACACTCACTTTGACTATATATGTTGTAGCAAGAGATTGTTTCTCGCTTACGGCCATACCAGCCTGGGTACGCCCGATCTCGTCTGATCTCGGAAGCTAAGCAGGGTCGGGCCTGGTTAGTACTTGGATGGGAGACCGCCTGGGAATACCAGGTGCTGTACGCATTTTGTCCACGAGGGTGTGCCCCTGCACTATTTCATCAGCAACACTGCCTTGTAGTAAGCATTTAATGATGAATTGACTAAATGCAGCTTCCTGCCTTTTTAATAGGATCAAATTTCCTTGTGTTTTCAATTAGCATCTGCCTTGTATTTATAAGACAAACAAGAATATTGTTGCTGAATGCAGCTTGTGTGTGCTTTGTGCTCCTTTGCCCTGTTCAAATGATGAAAGGAAATAAAGTTTGTATTTTATCCAACTACCTGTGCTAAAAAGTGATGGGAACAGTGTTTGTAATTTCTTCTACTTTTTCAGTGACACAAAGTTCAAGCTGCTTATCTAATTGGTGAAAATGCAATGTCTGTTTATCACACTCACTTTGACTATATATGTTGTAGCAAGAGATTGTTTCTCGCTTACGGCCATACCAGCCTGGGTACGCCCGATCTCGTCTGATCTCGGAAGCTAAGCAGGGTCGGGCCTGGTTAGTACTTGGATGGGAGACCGCCTGGGAATACCAGGTGCTGTAAGCATTTTGTCCACGAGGGTGTGCCCCTGCACTATTTCATCAGCAACACTGCCTTGTAGTAAGCATTTAATGATGAATTGACTAAATGCAGCTTCCTGCCTTTTTAATAGGATCAAATTTCCTTGTGTTTTCAATTAGCATCTGCCTTGTATTTATAAGACAAACAAGAATATTGTTGCTGAATGCAGCTTGTGTGTGCTTTGTGCTCCTTTGCCCTGTTCAAATGATGAAAGGAAATAAAGTTTGTATTTTATCCAACTACCTGTGCTAAAAAGTGATGGGAACAGTGTTTGTAATTTCTTCTACTTTTTCAGTGACACAAAGTTCAAGCTGCTTATCTAATTGGTGAAAATGCAATGTCTGTTTATCACACTCACTTTGACTATATATGTTGTAGCAAGAGGTTGTTTCTCGCTTACGGCCATACCAGCCTGGGTACGCCCAATCTCGTCTGATCTCGGAAGCTAAGCAGGGTCGGGCCTGGTTAGTACTTGGATGGGAGACCGCCTGGGAATACCAGGTGCTGTAAGCATTTTGTCCACGAGGGTGTGCTCTTGCACTATTTCATCAGCAACACTGCCTTGTATTAAGCATTTAATGATGAATTGACTAAATGTCTGTTTTATCAGACTCACTTTGACTATATATGTTGTAGCAAGAGATTGTTTCTCGCTTACGGCCATACCAGCCTGGGTACGCCCGATCTCGTCTGATCTCGGAAGCTAAGCAGGGTCGGGCCTGGTTAGTACTTGGATGGGAGACCGCCTGGGAATACCAGGTGCTGTAAGCATTTTGTCCACGAGGGTGTGCCCCTGCACTATTTCATCAGCAACACTGCCTTGTAGTAAGCATTTAATGATGAATTGACTAAATGCAGCTTCCTGCCTTTTTAATAGGATCAAATTTCCTTGTGTTTTCAATTAGCATCTGCCTTGTATTTATAAGACAAACAAGAATATTGTTGCTGAATGCAGCTTGTGTGTGCTTTGTGCTCCTTTGCCCTGTTCAAATGATGAAAGGAAATAAAGTTTGTATTTTATCCAACTACCTGTGCTAAAAAGTGATGGGAACAGTGTTTGTAATTTCTTCTACTTTTTCAGTGACACAAAGTTCAAGCTGCTTATCTAATTGGTGAAAATGCAATGTCTGTTTATCACACTCACTTTGACTATATATGTTGTAGCAAGAGGTTGTTTCTCGCTTACGGCCATACCAGCCTGGGTACGCCCAATCTCGTCTGATCTCGGAAGCTAAGCAGGGTCGGGCCTGGTTAGTACTTGGATGGGAGACCGCCTGGGAATACCAGGTGCTGTAAGCATTTTGTCCACGAGGGTGTGCTCTTGCACTATTTCATCAGCAACACTGCCTTGTATTAAGCATTTAATGATGATTTGACTAAATGTCTGTTTTATCAGACTCACTTTGACTATATATGTTGTAGCAAGAGATTGTTTCTCGCTTACGGCCATACCAGCCTGGGTACGCCCGATCTCGTCTGATCTCGGAAGCTAAGCATGGTCGGGCCTGGTTAGTACTTGGATGGGAGACCGCCTGGGAATACCAGGTGCTGTAAGCATTTTGTCCACGAGGGTGTGCCCCTGCACTATTTCATCAGCAACACTGCCTTGTAGTAAGCATTTAATGATGAATTGACTAAATGCAGCTTCCTGCCTTTTTAATAGGATCAAATTTCCTTGTGTTTTCAATTAGCATCTGCCTTGTATTTATAAGACAAATAAGAATATTGTTGCTGAATGCAGCTTGTGTGTGCTTTGTGCTCCTTTGCCCTGTTCAAATGATGAAAGGAAATAAAGTTTGTATTTTATCCAACTACCTGTGCTAAAAAGTGATGGGAACAGTGTTTGTAATTTCTTCTACTTTTTCAGTGACACAAAGTTCAAGCTGCTTATCTAATTGGTGAAAATGCAATGTCTGTTTATCACACTCACTTTGACTATATATGTTGTAGCAAGAGATTGTTTCTCGCTTACGGCCATACCAGCCTGGGTACGCCCGATCTCGTCTGATCTCGGAAGCTAAGCAGGGTCGGGCCTGGTTAGTACTTGGATGGGAGACCGCCTGGGAATACCAGGTGCTGTAAGCATTTTGTCCACGAGGGTGTGCCCCTGCACTATTTCATCAGCAACACTGCCTTGTAGTAAGCATTTAATGATGAATTGACTAAATGCAGCTTCCTGCCTTTTTAATAGGATCAAATTTCCTTGTGTTTTCAATTAGCATCTGCCTTGTATTTATAAGACAAACAAGAATATTGTTGCTGAATGCAGCTTGTGTGTGCTTTGTGCTCCTTTGCCCTGTTCAAATGATGAAAGGAAATAAAGTTTGTATTTTATCCAACTACCTGTGCTAAAAAGTGATGGGAACAGTGTTTGTAATTTCTTCTACTTTTTCAGTGACACAAAGTTCAAGCTGCTTATCTAATTGGTGAAAATGCAATGTCTGTTTATCACACTCACTTTGACTATATATGTTGTAGCAAGAGATTGTTTCTCGCTTACGGCCATACCAGCCTGGGTACGCCCGATCTCGTCTGATCTCGGAAGCTAAGCAGGGTCGGGCCTGGTTAGTACTTGGATGGGAGACCGCCTGGGAATACCAGGTGCTGTAAGCATTTTGTCCACGAGGGTGTGCCCCTGCACTATTTCATCAGCAACACTGCCTTGTAGTAAGCATTTAATGATGAATTGACTAAATGCAGCTTCCTGCCTTTTTAATAGGATCAAATTTCCTTGTGTTTTCAATTAGCATCTGCCTTGTATTTATAAGACAAACAAGAATATTGTTGCTGAATGCAGCTTGTGTGTGCTTTGTGCTCCTTTGCCCTGTTCAAATGATGAAAGGAAATAAAGTTTGTATTTTATCCAACTACCTGTGCTAAAAAGTGATGGGAACAGTGTTTGTAATTTCTTCTACTTTTTCAGTGACACAAAGTTCAAGCTGCTTATCTAATTGGTGAAAATGCAATGTCTGTTTATCACACTCACTTTGACTATATATGTTGTAGCAAGAGGTTGTTTCTCGCTTACGGCCATACCAGCCTGGGTACGCCCAATCTCGTCTGATCTCGGAAGCTAAGCAGGGTCGGGCCTGGTTAGTACTTGGATGGGAGACCGCCTGGGAATACCAGGTGCTGTAAGCATTTTGTCCACGAGGGTGTGCTCTTGCACTATTTCATCAGCAACACTGCCTTGTATTAAGCATTTAATGATGAATTGACTAAATGTCTGTTTTATCAGACTCACTTTGACTATATATGTTGTAGCAAGAGATTGTTTCTCGCTTACGGCCATACCAGCCTGGGTACGCCCGATCTCGTCTGATCTCGGAAGCTAAGCAGGGTCGGGCCTGGTTAGTACTTGGATGGGAGACCGCCTGGGAATACCAGGTGCTGTAAGCATTTTGTCCACGAGGGTGTGCCCCTGCACTATTTCATCAGCAACACTGCCTTGTAGTAAGCATTTAATGATGAATTGACTAAATGCAGCTTCCTGCCTTTTTAATAGGATCAAATTTCCTTGTGTTTTCAATTAGCATCTGCCTTGTATTTATAAGACAAACAAGAATATTGTTGCTGAATGCAGCTTGTGTGTGCTTTGTGCTCCTTTGCCCTGTTCAAATGATGAAAGGAAATAAAGTTTGTATTTTATCCAACTACCTGTGCTAAAAAGTGATGGGAACAGTGTTTGTAATTTCTTCTACTTTTTCAGTGACACAAAGTTCAAGCTGCTTATCTAATTGGTGAAAATGCAATGTCTGTTTATCACACTCACTTTGACTATATATGTTGTAGCAAGAGGTTGTTTCTCGCTTACGGCCATACCAGCCTGGGTACGCCCAATCTCGTCTGATCTCGGAAGCTAAGCAGGGTCGGGCCTGGTTAGTACTTGGATGGGAGACCGCCTGGGAATACCAGGTGCTGTAAGCATTTTGTCCACGAGGGTGTGCTCTTGCACTATTTCATCAGCAACACTGCCTTGTATTAAGCATTTAATGATGAATTGACTAAATGTCTGTTTTATCAGACTCACTTTGACTATATATGTTGTAGCAAGAGATTGTTTCTCGCTTACGGCCATACCAGCCTGGGTACGCCCGATCTCGTCTGATCTCGGAAGCTAAGCAGGGTCGGGCCTGGTTAGTACTTGGATGGGAGACCGCCTGGGAATACCAGGTGCTGTAAGCATTTTGTCCACGAGGGTGTGCCCCTGCACTATTTCATCAGCAACACTGCCTTGTAGTAAGCATTTAATGATGAATTGACTAAATGCAGCTTCCTGCCTTTTTAATAGGATCAAATTTCCTTGTGTTTTCAATTAGCATCTGCCTTGTATTTATAAGACAAACAAGAATATTGTTGCTGAATGCAGCTTGTGTGTGCTTTGTGCTCCTTTGCCCTGTTCAAATGATGAAAGGAAATAAAGTTTGTATTTTATCCAACTACCTGTGCTAAAAAGTGATGGGAACAGTGTTTGTAATTTCTTCTACTTTTTCAGTGACACAAAGTTCAAGCTGCTTATCTAATTGGTGAAAATGCAATGTCTGTTTATCACACTCACTTTGACTATATATGTTGTAGCAAGAGATTGTTTCTCGCTTACGGCCATACCAGCCTGGGTACGCCCGATCTCGTCTGATCTCGGAAGCTAAGCAGGGTCGGGCCTGGTTAGTACTTGGATGGGAGACCGCCTGGGAATACCAGGTGCTGTAAGCATTTTGTCCACGAGGGTGTGCCCCTGCACTATTTCATCAGCAACACTGCCTTGTAGTAAGCATTTAATGATGAATTGACTAAATGCAGCTTCCTGCCTTTTTAATAGGATCAAATTTCCTTGTGTTTTCAATTAGCATCTGCCTTGTATTTATAAGACAAACAAGAATATTGTTGCTGAATGCAGCTTGTGTGTGCTTTGTGCTCCTTTGCCCTGTTCAAATGATGAAAGGAAATAAAGTTTGTATTTTATCCAACTACCTGTGCTAAAAAGTGATGGGAACAGTGTTTGTAATTTCTTCTACTTTTTCAGTGACACAAAGTTCAAGCTGCTTATCTAATTGGTGAAAATGCAATGTCTGTTTATCACACTCACTTTGACTATATATGTTGTAGCAAGAGGTTGTTTCTCGCTTACGGCCATACCAGCCTGGGTACGCCCAATCTCGTCTGATCTCGGAAGCTAAGCAGGGTCGGGCCTGGTTAGTACTTGGATGGGAGACCGCCTGGGAATACCAGGTGCTGTAAGCATTTTGTCCACGAGGGTGTGCTCTTGCACTATTTCATCAGCAACACTGCCTTGTATTAAGCATTTAATGATGAATTGACTAAATGTCTGTTTTATCAGACTCACTTTGACTATATATGTTGTAGCAAGAGATTGTTTCTCGCTTACGGCCATACCAGCCTGGGTACGCCCGATCTCGTCTGATCTCGGAAGCTAAGCAGGGTCGGGCCTGGTTAGTACTTGGATGGGAGACCGCCTGGGAATACCAGGTGCTGTAAGCATTTTGTCCACGAGGGTGTGCCCCTGCACTATTTCATCAGCAACACTGCCTTGTAGTAAGCATTTAATGATGAATTGACTAAATGCAGCTTCCTGCCTTTTTAATAGGATCAAATTTCCTTGTGTTTTCAATTAGCATCTGCCTTGTATTTATAAGACAAACAAGAATATTGTTGCTGAATGCAGCTTGTGTGTGCTTTGTGCTCCTTTGCCCTGTTCAAATGATGAAAGGAAATAAAGTTTGTATTTTATCCAACTACCTGTGCTAAAAAGTGATGGGAACAGTGTTTGTAATTTCTTCTACTTTTTCAGTGACACAAAGTTCAAGCTGCTTATCTAATTGGTGAAAATGCAATGTCTGTTTATCACACTCACTTTGACTATATATGTTGTAGCAAGAGGTTGTTTCTCGCTTACGGCCATACCAGCCTGGGTACGCCCAATCTCGTCTGATCTCGGAAGCTAAGCAGGGTCGGGCCTGGTTAGTACTTGGATGGGAGACCGCCTGGGAATACCAGGTGCTGTAAGCATTTTGTCCACGAGGGTGTGCTCTTGCACTATTTCATCAGCAACACTGCCTTGTATTAAGCATTTAATGATGAATTGACTAAATGTCTGTTTTATCAGACTCACTTTGACTATATATGTTGTAGCAAGAGATTGTTTCTCGCTTACGGCCATACCAGCCTGGGTACGCCCGATCTCGTCTGATCTCGGAAGCTAAGCAGGGTCGGGCCTGGTTAGTACTTGGATGGGAGACCGCCTGGGAATACCAGGTGCTGTAAGCATTTTGTCCACGAGGGTGTGCCCCTGCACTATTTCATCAGCAACACTGCCTTGTAGTAAGCATTTAATGATGAATTGACTAAATGCAGCTTCCTGCCTTTTTAATAGGATCAAATTTCCTTGTGTTTTCAATTAGCATCTGCCTTGTATTTATAAGACAAATAAGAATATTGTTGCTGAATGCAGCTTGTGTGTGCTTTGTGCTCCTTTGCCCTGTTCAAATGATGAAAGGAAATAAAGTTTGTATTTTATCCAACTACCTGTGCTAAAAAGTGATGGGAACAGTGTTTGTAATTTCTTCTACTTTTTCAGTGACACAAAGTTCAAGCTGCTTATCTAATTGGTGAAAATGCAATGTCTGTTTATCACACTCACTTTGACTATATATGTTGTAGCAAGAGATTGTTTCTCGCTTACGGCCATACCAGCCTGGGTACGCCCGATCTCGTCTGATCTCGGAAGCTAAGCAGGGTCGGGCCTGGTTAGTACTTGGATGGGAGACCGCCTGGGAATACCAGGTGCTGTAAGCATTTTGTCCACGAGGGTGTGCCCCTGCACTATTTCATCAGCAACACTGCCTTGTAGTAAGCATTTAATGATGAATTGACTAAATGCAGCTTCCTGCCTTTTTAATAGGATCAAATTTCCTTGTGTTTTCAATTAGCATCTGCCTTGTATTTATAAGACAAACAAGAATATTGTTGCTGAATGCAGCTTGTGTGTGCTTTGTGCTCCTTTGCCCTGTTCAAATGATGAAAGGAAATAAAGTTTGTATTTTATCCAACTACCTGTGCTAAAAAGTGATGGGAACAGTGTTTGTAATTTCTTCTACTTTTTCAGTGACACAAAGTTCAAGCTGCTTATCTAATTGGTGAAAATGCAATGTCTGTTTATCACACTCACTTTGACTATATATGTTGTAGCAAGAGGTTGTTTCTCGCTTACGGCCATACCAGCCTGGGTACGCCCAATCTCGTCTGATCTCGGAAGCTAAGCAGGGTCGTGCCTGGTTAGTACTTGGATGGGAGACCGCCTGGGAATACCAGGTGCTGTAAGCATTTTGTCCACGAGGGTGTGCTCTTGCACTATTTCATCAGCAACACTGCCTTGTATTAAGCATTTAATGATGAATTGACTAAATGTCTGTTTTATCAGACTCACTTTGACTATATATGTTGTAGCAAGAGATTGTTTCTCGCTTACGGCCATACCAGCCTGGGTACTCCCGATCTCGTCTGATCTCGGAAGCTAAGCAGGGTCGGGCCTGGTTAGTACTTGGATGGGAGACCGCCTGGGAATACCAGGTGCTGTAAGCATTTTGTCCACGAGGGTGTGCCCCTGCACTATTTCATCAGCAACACTGCCTTGTAGTAAGCATTTAATGATGAATTGACTAAATGCAGCTTCCTGCCTTTTTAATAGGATCAAATTTCCTTGTGTTTTCAATTAGCATCTGCCTTGTATTTATAAGACAAACAAGAATATTGTTGCTGAATGCAGCTTGTGTGTGCTTTGTGCTCCTTTGCCCTGTTCAAATGATGAAAGGAAATAAAGTTTGTATTTTATCCAACTACCTGTGCTAAAAAGTGATGGGAACAGTGTTTGTAATTTCTTCTACTTTTTCAGTGACACAAAGTTCAAGCTGCTTATCTAATTGGTGAAAATGCAATGTCTGTTTATCACACTCACTTTGACTATATATGTTGTAGCAAGAGGTTGTTTCTCGCTTACGGCCATACCAGCCTGGGTACGCCCAATCTCGTCTGATCTCGGAAGCTAAGCAGGGTCGGGCCTGGTTAGTACTTGGATGGGAGACCGCCTGGGAATACCAGGTGCTGTAAGCATTTTGTCCACGAGGGTGTGCTCTTGCACTATTTCATCAGCAACACTGCCTTGTATTAAGCATTTAATGATGAATTGACTAAATGTCTGTTTTATCAGACTCACTTTGACTATATATGTTGTAGCAAGAGATTGTTTCTCGCTTACGGCCATACCAGCCTGGGTACGCCCGATCTCGTCTGATCTCGGAAGCTAAGCAGGGTCGGGCCTGGTTAGTACTTGGATGGGAGACCGCCTGGGAATACCAGGTGCTGTAAGCATTTTGTCCACGAGGGTGTGCCCCTGCACTATTTCATCAGCAACACTGCCTTGTAGTAAGCATTTAATGATGAATTGACTAAATGCAGCTTCCTGCCTTTTTAATAGGATCAAATTTCCTTGTGTTTTCAATTAGCATCTGCCTTGTATTTATAAGACAAACAAGAATATTGTTGCTGAATGCAGCTTGTGTGTGCTTTGTGCTCCTTTGCCCTGTTCAAATGATGAAAGGAAATAAAGTTTGTATTTTATCCAACTACCTGTGCTAAAAAGTGATGGGAACAGTGTTTGTAATTTCTTCTACTTTTTCAGTGACACAAAGTTCAAGCTGCTTATCTAATTGGTGAAAATGCAATGTCTGTTTATCACACTCACTTTGACTATATATGTTGTAGCAAGAGATTGTTTCTCGCTTACGGCCATACCAGCCTGGGTACGTCTGATCTCGGAAGCTAAGCAGGGTCGGGCCTGGTTAGTACTTGGATGGGAGACCGCCTGGGAATACCAGGTGCTGTAAGCATTTTGTCCACGAGGGTGTGCCCCTGCACTATTTCATCAGCAACACTGCCTTGTAGTAAGCATTTAATGATGAATTGACTAAATGCAGCTTCCTGCCTTTTTAATAGGATCAAATTTCCTTGTGTTTTCAATTAGCATCTGCCTTGTATTTATAAGACAAACAAGAATATTGTTGCTGAATGCAGCTTGTGTGTGCTTTGTGCTCCTTTGCCCTGTTCAAATGATGAAAGGAAATAAAGTTTGTATTTTATCCAACTACCTGTGCTAAAAAGTGATGGGAACAGTGTTTGTAATTTCTTCTACTTTTTCAGTGACACAAAGTTCAAGCTGCTTATCTAATTGGTGAAAATGCAATGTCTGTTTATCACACTCACTTTGACTATATATGTTGTAGCAAGAGGTTGTTTCTCGCTTACGGCCATACCAGCCTGGGTACGCCCAATCTCGTCTGATCTCGGAAGCTAAGCAGGGTCGGGCCTGGTTAGTACTTGGATGGGAGACCGCCTGGGAATACCAGGTGCTGTAAGCATTTTGTCCACGAGGGTGTGCTCTTGCACTATTTCATCAGCAACACTGCCTTGTATTAAGCATTTAATGATGAATTGACTAAATGTCTGTTTTATCAGACTCACTTTGACTATATATGTTGTAGCAAGAGATTGTTTCTCGCTTACGGCCATACCAGCCTGGGTACGCCCGATCTCGTCTGATCTCGGAAGCTAAGCAGGGTCGGGCCTGGTTAGTACTTGGATGGGAGACCGCCTGGGAATACCAGGTGCTGTAAGCATTTTGTCCACGAGGGTGTGCCCCTGCACTATTTCATCAGCAACACTGCCTTGTAGTAAGCATTTAATGATGAATTGACTAAATGCAGCTTCCTGCCTTTTTAATAGGATCAAATTTCCTTGTGTTTTCAATTAGCATCTGCCTTGTATTTATAAGACAAACAAGAATATTGTTGCTGAATGCAGCTTGTGTGTGCTTTGTGCTCCTTTGCCCTGTTCAAATGATGAAAGGAAATAAAGTTTGTATTTTATCCAACTACCTGTGCTAAAAAGTGATGGGAACAGTGTTTGTAATTTCTTCTACTTTTTCAGTGACACAAAGTTCAAGCTGCTTATCTAATTGGTGAAAATGCAATGTCTGTTTATCACACTCACTTTGACTATATATGTTGTAGCAAGAGGTTGTTTCTCGCTTACGGCCATACCAGCCTGGGTACGCCCAATCTCGTCTGATCTCGGAAGCTAAGCAGGGTCGTGCCTGGTTAGTACTTGGATGGGAGACCGCCTGGGAATACCAGGTGCTGTAACCATTTTGTCCACGAGGGTGTGCTCTTGCACTATTTCATCAGCAACACTGCCTTGTATTAAGCATTTAATGATGAATTGACTAAATGTCTGTTTTATCAGACTCACTTTGACTATATATGTTGTAGCAAGAGATTGTTTCTCGCTTACGGCCATACCAGCCTGGGTACGCCCGATCTCGTCTGATCTCGGAAGCTAAGCAGGGTCGGGCCTGGTTAGTACTTGGATGGGAGACCGCCTGGGAATACCAGGTGCTGTAAGCATTTTGTCCACGAGGGTGTGCCCCTGCACTATTTCATCAGCAACACTGCCTTGTAGTAAGCATTTAATGATGAATTGACTAAATGCAGCTTCCTGCCTTTTTAATAGGATCAAATTTCCTTGTGTTTTCAATTAGCATCTGCCTTGTATTTATAAGACAAACAAGAATATTGTTGCTGAATGCAGCTTGTGTGTGCTTTGTGCTCCTTTGCCCTGTTCAAATGATGAAAGGAAATAAAGTTTGTATTTTATCCAACTACCTGTGCTAAAAAGTGATGGGAACAGTGTTTGTAATTTCTTCTACTTTTTCAGTGACACAAAGTTCAAGCTGCTTATCTAATTGGTGAAAATGCAATGTCTGTTTATCACACTCACTTTGACTATATATGTTGTAGCAAGAGATTGTTTCTCGCTTACGGCCATACCAGCCTGGGTACGCCCGATCTCGTCTGATCTCGGAAGCTAAGCAGGGTCGGGCCTGGTTAGTACTTGGATGGGAGACCGCCTGGGAATACCAGGTGCTGTAAGCATTTTGTCCACGAGGGTGTGCCCCTGCACTATTTCATCAGCAACACTGCCTTGTAGTAAGCATTTAATGATGAATTGACTAAATGCAGCTTCCTGCCTTTTTAATAGGATCAAATTTCCTTGTGTTTTCAATTAGCATCTGCCTTGTATTTATAAGACAAACAAGAATATTGTTGCTGAATGCAGCTTGTGTGTGCTTTGTGCTCCTTTGCCCTGTTCAAATGATGAAAGGAAATAAAGTTTGTATTTTATCCAACTACCTGTGCTAAAAAGTGATGGGAACAGTGTTTGTAATTTCTTCTACTTTTTCAGTGACACAAAGTTCAAGCTGCTTATCTAATTGGTGAAAATGCAATGTCTGTTTATCACACTCACTTTGACTATATATGTTGTAGCAAGAGATTGTTTCTCGCTTACGGCCATACCAGCCTGGGTACGCCCGATCTCGTCTGATCTCGGAAGCTAAGCAGGGTCGGGCCTGGTTAGTACTTGGATGGGAGACCGCCTGGGAATACCAGGTGCTGTAAGCATTTTGTCCACGAGGGTGTGCCCCTGCACTATTTCATCAGCAACACTGCCTTGTAGTAAGCATTTAATGATGAATTGACTAAATGCAGCTTCCTGCCTTTTTAATAGGATCAAATTTCCTTGTGTTTTCAATTAGCATCTGCCTTGTATTTATAAGACAAACAAGAATATTGTTGCTGAATGCAGCTTGTGTGTGCTTTGTGCTCCTTTGCCCTGTTCAAATGATGAAAGGAAATAAAGTTTGTATTTTATCCAACTACCTGTGCTAAAAAGTGATGGGAACAGTGTTTGTAATTTCTTCTACTTTTTCAGTGACACAAAGTTCAAGCTGCTTATCTAATTGGTGAAAATGCAATGTCTGTTTATCACACTCACTTTGACTATATATGTTGTAGCAAGAGATTGTTTCTCGCTTACGGCCATACCAGCCTGGGTACGCCCGATCTCGTCTGATCTCGGAAGCTAAGCAGGGTCGGGCCTGGTTAGTACTTGGATGGGAGACCGCCTGGGAATACCAGGTGCTGTAAGCATTTTGTCCACGAGGGTGTGCCCCTGCACTATTTCATCAGCAACACTGCCTTGTAGTAAGCATTTAATGATGAATTGACTAAATGCAGCTTCCTGCCTTTTTAATAGGATCAAATTTCCTTGTGTTTTCAATTAGCATCTGCCTTGTATTTATAAGACAAACAAGAATATTGTTGCTGAATGCAGCTTGTGTGTGCTTTGTGCTCCTTTGCCCTGTTCAAATGATGAAAGGAAATAAAGTTTGTATTTTATCCAACTACCTGTGCTAAAAAGTGATGGGAACAGTGTTTGTAATTTCTTCTACTTTTTCAGTGACACAAAGTTCAAGCTGCTTATCTAATTGGTGAAAATGCAATGTCTGTTTATCACACTCACTTTGACTATATATGTTGTAGCAAGAGGTTGTTTCTCGCTTACGGCCATACCAGCCTGGGTACGCCCAATCTCGTCTGATCTCGGAAGCTAAGCAGGGTCGTGCCTGGTTAGTACTTGGATGGGAGACCGCCTGGGAATACCAGGTGCTGTAAGCATTTTGTCCACGAGGGTGTGCTCTTGCACTATTTCATCAGCAACACTGCCTTGTATTAAGCATTTAATGATGAATTGACTAAATGTCTGTTTTATCAGACTCACTTTGACTATATATGTTGTAGCAAGAGATTGTTTCTCGCTTACGGCCATACCAGCCTGGGTACGCCCGATCTCGTCTGATCTCGGAAGCTAAGCAGGGTCGGGCCTGGTTAGTACTTGGATGGGAGACCGCCTGGGAATACCAGGTGCTGTAAGCATTTTGTCCACGAGGGTGTGCCCCTGCACTATTTCATCAGCAACACTGCCTTGTAGTAAGCATTTAATGATGAATTGACTAAATGCAGCTTCCTGCCTTTTTAATAGGATCAAATTTCCTTGTGTTTTCAATTAGCATCTGCCTTGTATTTATAAGACAAACAAGAATATTGTTGCTGAATGCAGCTTGTGTGTGCTTTGTGCTCCTTTGCCCTGTTCAAATGATGAAAGGAAATAAAGTTTGTATTTTATCCAACTACCTGTGCTAAAAAGTGATGGGAACAGTGTTTGTAATTTCTTCTACTTTTTCAGTGACACAAAGTTCAAGCTGCTTATCTAATTGGTGAAAATGCAATGTCTGTTTATCACACTCACTTTGACTATATATGTTGTAGCAAGAGGTTGTTTCTCGCTTACGGCCATACCAGCCTGGGTACGCCCAATCTCGTCTGATCTCGGAAGCTAAGCAGGGTCGGGCCTGGTTAGTACTTGGATGGGAGACCGCCTGGGAATACCAGGTGCTGTAAGCATTTTGTCCACGAGGGTGTGCTCTTGCACTATTTCATCAGCAACACTGCCTTGTATTAAGCATTTAATGATGAATTGACTAAATGTCTGTTTTATCAGACTCACTTTGACTATATATGTTGTAGCAAGAGATTGTTTCTCGCTTACGGCCATACCAGCCTGGGTACGCCCGATCTCGTCTGATCTCGGAAGCTAAGCAGGGTCGGGCCTGGTTAGTACTTGGATGGGAGACCGCCTGGGAATACCAGGTGCTGTAAGCATTTTGTCCACGAGGGTGTGCCCCTGCACTATTTCATCAGCAACACTGCCTTGTAGTAAGCATTTAATGATGAATTGACTAAATGCAGCTTCCTGCCTTTTTAATAGGATCAAATTTCCTTGTGTTTTCAATTAGCATCTGCCTTGTATTTATAAGACAAACAAGAATATTGTTGCTGAATGCAGCTTGTGTGTGCTTTGTGCTCCTTTGCCCTGTTCAAATGATGAAAGGAAATAAAGTTTGTATTTTATCCAACTACCTGTGCTAAAAAGTGATGGGAACAGTGTTTGTAATTTCTTCTACTTTTTCAGTGACACAAAGTTCAAGCTGCTTATCTAATTGGTGAAAATGCAATGTCTGTTTATCACACTCACTTTGACTATATATGTTGTAGCAAGAGGTTGTTTCTCGCTTACGGCCATACCAGCCTGGGTACGCCCAATCTCGTCTGATCTCGGAAGCTAAGCAGGGTCGTGCCTGGTTAGTACTTGGATGGGAGACCGCCTGGGAATACCAGGTGCTGTAAGCATTTTGTCCACGAGGGTGTGCTCTTGCACTATTTCATCAGCAACACTGCCTTGTATTAAGCATTTAATGATGAATTGACTAAATGTCTGTTTTATCAGACTCACTTTGACTATATATGTTGTAGCAAGAGATTGTTTCTCGCTTACGGCCATACCAGCCTGGGTACGCCCGATCTCGTCTGATCTCGGAAGCTAAGCAGGGTCGGGCCTGGTTAGTACTTGGATGGGAGACCGCCTGGGAATACCAGGTGCTGTAAGCATTTTGTCCACGAGGGTGTGCCCCTGCACTATTTCATCAGCAACACTGCCTTGTAGTAAGCATTTAATGATGAATTGACTAAATGCAGCTTCCTGCCTTTTTAATAGGATCAAATTTCCTTGTGTTTTCAATTAGCATCTGCCTTGTATTTATAAGACAAACAAGAATATTGTTGCTGAATGCAGCTTGTGTGTGCTTTGTGCTCCTTTGCCCTGTTCAAATGATGAAAGGAAATAAAGTTTGTATTTTATCCAACTACCTGTGCTAAAAAGTGATGGGAACAGTGTTTGTAATTTCTTCTACTTTTTCAGTGACACAAAGTTCAAGCTGCTTATCTAATTGGTGAAAATGCAATGTCTGTTTATCACACTCACTTTGACTATATATGTTGTAGCAAGAGGTTGTTTCTCGCTTACGGCCATACCAGCCTGGGTACGCCCAATCTCGTCTGATCTCGGAAGCTAAGCAGGGTCGGGCCTGGTTAGTACTTGGATGGGAGACCGCCTGGGAATACCAGGTGCTGTAAGCATTTTGTCCACGAGGGTGTGCTCTTGCACTATTTCATCAGCAACACTGCCTTGTATTAAGCATTTAATGATGAATTGACTAAATGTCTGTTTTATCAGACTCACTTTGACTATATATGTTGTAGCAAGAGATTGTTTCTCGCTTACGGCCATACCAGCCTGGGTACGCCCGATCTCGTCTGATCTCGGAAGCTAAGCAGGGTCGGGCCTGGTTAGTACTTGGATGGGAGACCGCCTGGGAATACCAGGTGCTGTAAGCATTTTGTCCACGAGGGTGTGCCCCTGCACTATTTCATCAGCAACACTGCCTTGTAGTAAGCATTTAATGATGAATTGACTAAATGCAGCTTCCTGCCTTTTTAATAGGATCAAATTTCCTTGTGTTTTCAATTAGCATCTGCCTTGTATTTATAAGACAAACAAGAATATTGTTGCTGAATGCAGCTTGTGTGTGCTTTGTGCTCCTTTGCCCTGTTCAAATGATGAAAGGAAATAAAGTTTGTATTTTATCCAACTACCTGTGCTAAAAAGTGATGGGAACAGTGTTTGTAATTTCTTCTACTTTTTCAGTGACACAAAGTTCAAGCTGCTTATCTAATTGGTGAAAATGCAATGTCTGTTTATCACACTCACTTTGACTATATATGTTGTAGCAAGAGGTTGTTTCTCGCTTACGGCCATACCAGCCTGGGTACGCCCAATCTCGTCTGATCTCGGAAGCTAAGCAGGGTCGGGCCTGGTTAGTACTTGGATGGGAGACCGCCTGGGAATACCAGGTGCTGTAAGCATTTTGTCCACGAGGGTGTGCTCTTGCACTATTTCATCAGCAACACTGCCTTGTATTAAGCATTTAATGATGAATTGACTAAATGTCTGTTTTATCAGACTCACTTTGACTATATATGTTGTAGCAAGAGATTGTTTCTCGCTTACGGCCATACCAGCCTGGGTACGCCCGATCTCGTCTGATCTCGGAAGCTAAGCAGGGTCGGGCCTGGTTAGTACTTGGATGGGAGACCGCCTGGGAATACCAGGTGCTGTAAGCATTTTGTCCACGAGGGTGTGCCCCTGCACTATTTCATCAGCAACACTGCCTTGTAGTAAGCATTTAATGATGAATTGACTAAATGCAGCTTCCTGCCTTTTTAATAGGATCAAATTTCCTTGTGTTTTCAATTAGCATCTGCCTTGTATTTATAAGACAAACAAGAATATTGTTGCTGAATGCAGCTTGTGTGTGCTTTGTGCTCCTTTGCCCTGTTCAAATGATGAAAGGAAATAAAGTTTGTATTTTATCCAACTACCTGTGCTAAAAAGTGATGGGAACAGTGTTTGTAATTTCTTCTACTTTTTCAGTGACACAAAGTTCAAGCTGCTTATCTAATTGGTGAAAATGCAATGTCTGTTTATCACACTCACTTTGACTATATATGTTGTAGCAAGAGGTTGTTTCTCGCTTACGGCCATACCAGCCTGGGTACGCCCAATCTCGTCTGATCTCGGAAGCTAAGCAGGGTCGGGCCTGGTTAGTACTTGGATGGGAGACCGCCTGGGAATACCAGGTGCTGTAAGCATTTTGTCCACGAGGGTGTGCTCTTGCACTATTTCATCAGCAACACTGCCTTGTATTAAGCATTTAATGATGAATTGACTAAATGTCTGTTTTATCAGACTCACTTTGACTATATATGTTGTAGCAAGAGATTGTTTCTCGCTTACGGCCATACCAGCCTGGGTACGCCCGATCTCGTCTGATCTCGGAAGCTAAGCAGGGTCGGGCCTGGTTAGTACTTGGATGGGAGACCGCCTGGGAATACCAGGTGCTGTAAGCATTTTGTCCACGAGGGTGTGCCCCTGCACTATTTCATCAGCAACACTGCCTTGTAGTAAGCATTTAATGATGAATTGACTAAATGCAGCTTCCTGCCTTTTTAATAGGATCAAATTTCCTTGTGTTTTCAATTAGCATCTGCCTTGTATTTATAAGACAAACAAGAATATTGTTGCTGAATGCAGCTTGTGTGTGCTTTGTGCTCCTTTGCCCTGTTCAAATGATGAAAGGAAATAAAGTTTGTATTTTATCCAACTACCTGTGCTAAAAAGTGATGGGAACAGTGTTTGTAATTTCTTCTACTTTTTCAGTGACACAAAGTTCAAGCTGCTTATCTAATTGGTGAAAATGCAATGTCTGTTTATCACACTCACTTTGACTATATATGTTGTAGCAAGAGGTTGTTTCTCGCTTACGGCCATACCAGCCTGGGTACGCCCGATCTCGTCTGATCTCGGAAGCTAAGCAGGGTCGGGCCTGGTTAGTACTTGGATGGGAGACCGCCTGGGAATACCAGGTGCTGTAAGCATTTTGTCCACGAGGGTGTGCTCTTGCACTATTTCATCAGCAACACTGCCTTGTATTAAGCATTTAATGATGAATTGACTAAATGTCTGTTTTATCAGACTCACTTTGACTATATATGTTGTAGCAAGAGATTGTTTCTCGCTTACGGCCATACCAGCCTGGGTACGCCCGATCTCGTCTGATCTCGGAAGCTAAGCAGGGTCGGGCCTGGTTAGTACTTGGATGGGAGACCGCCTGGGAATACCAGGTGCTGTAAGCATTTTGTCCACGAGGGTGTGCCCCTGCACTATTTCATCAGCAACACTGCCTTGTAGTAAGCATTTAATGATGAATTGACTAAATGCAGCTTCCTGCCTTTTTAATAGGATCAAATTTCCTTGTGTTTTCAATTAGCATCTGCCTTGTATTTATAAGACAAACAAGAATATTGTTGCTGAATGCAGCTTGTGTGTGCTTTGTGCTCCTTTGCCCTGTTCAAATGATGAAAGGAAATAAAGTTTGTATTTTATCCAACTACCTGTGCTAAAAAGTGATGGGAACAGTGTTTGTAATTTCTTCTACTTTTTCAGTGACACAAAGTTCAAGCTGCTTATCTAATTGGTGAAAATGCAATGTCTGTTTATCACACTCACTTTGACTATATATGTTGTAGCAAGAGGTTGTTTCTCGCTTACGGCCATACCAGCCTGGGTACGCCCAATCTCGTCTGATCTCGGAAGCTAAGCAGGGTCGGGCCTGGTTAGTACTTGGATGGGAGACCGCCTGGGAATACCAGGTGCTGTAAGCATTTTGTCCACGAGGGTGTGCTCTTGCACTATTTCATCAGCAACACTGCCTTGTATTAAGCATTTAATGATGAATTGACTAAATGTCTGTTTTATCAGACTCACTTTGACTATATATGTTGTAGCAAGAGATTGTTTCTCGCTTACGGCCATACCAGCCTGGGTACGCCCGATCTCGTCTGATCTCGGAAGCTAAGCAGGGTCGGGCCTGGTTAGTACTTGGATGGGAGACCGCCTGGGAATACCAGGTGCTGTAAGCATTTTGTCCACGAGGGTGTGCCCCTGCACTATTTCATCAGCAACACTGCCTTGTAGTAAGCATTTAATGATGAATTGACTAAATGCAGCTTCCTGCCTTTTTAATAGGATCAAATTTCCTTGTGTTTTCAATTAGCATCTGCCTTGTATTTATAAGACAAACAAGAATATTGTTGCTGAATGCAGCTTGTGTGTGCTTTGTGCTCCTTTGCCCTGTTCAAATGATGAAAGGAAATAAAGTTTGTATTTTATCCAACTACCTGTGCTAAAAAGTGATGGGAACAGTGTTTGTAATTTCTTCTACTTTTTCAGTGACACAAAGTTCAAGCTGCTTATCTAATTGGTGAAAATGCAATGTCTGTTTATCACACTCACTTTGACTATATATGTTGTAGCAAGAGATTGTTTCTCGCTTACGGCCATACCAGCCTGGGTACGCCCGATCTCGTCTGATCTCGGAAGCTAAGCAGGGTCGGGCCTGGTTAGTACTTGGATGGGAGACCGCCTGGGAATACCAGGTGCTGTAAGCATTTTGTCCACGAGGGTGTGCCCCTGCACTATTTCATCAGCAACACTGCCTTGTAGTAAGCATTTAATGATGAATTGACTAAATGCAGCTTCCTGCCTTTTTAATAGGATCAAATTTCCTTGTGTTTTCAATTAGCATCTGCCTTGTATTTATAAGACAAACAAGAATATTGTTGCTGAATGCAGCTTGTGTGTGCTTTGTGCTCCTTTGCCCTGTTCAAATGATGAAAGGAAATAAAGTTTGTATTTTATCCAACTACCTGTGCTAAAAAGTGATGGGAACAGTGTTTGTAATTTCTTCTACTTTTTCAGTGACACAAAGTTCAAGCTGCTTATCTAATTGGTGAAAATGCAATGTCTGTTTATCACACTCACTTTGACTATATATGTTGTAGCAAGAGGTTGTTTCTCGCTTACGGCCATACCAGCCTGGGTACGCCCAATCTCGTCTGATCTCGGAAGCTAAGCAGGGTCGTGCCTGGTTAGTACTTGGATGGGAGACCGCCTGGGAATACCAGGTGCTGTAAGCATTTTGTCCACGAGGGTGTGCTCTTGCACTATTTCATCAGCAACACTGCCTTGTATTAAGCATTTAATGATGAATTGACTAAATGTCTGTTTTATCAGACTCACTTTGACTATATATGTTGTAGCAAGAGATTGTTTCTCGCTTACGGCCATACCAGCCTGGGTACGCCCGATCTCGTCTGATCTCGGAAGCTAAGCAGGGTCGGGCCTGGTTAGTACTTGGATGGGAGACCGCCTGGGAATACCAGGTGCTGTAAGCATTTTGTCCACGAGGGTGTGCCCCTGCACTATTTCATCAGCAACACTGCCTTGTAGTAAGCATTTAATGATGAATTGACTAAATGCAGCTTCCTGCCTTTTTAATAGGATCAAATTTCCTTGTGTTTTCAATTAGCATCTGCCTTGTATTTATAAGACAAACAAGAATATTGTTGCTGAATGCAGCTTGTGTGTGCTTTGTGCTCCTTTGCCCTGTTCAAATGATGAAAGGAAATAAAGTTTGTATTTTATCCAACTACCTGTGCTAAAAAGTGATGGGAACAGTGTTTGTAATTTCTTCTACTTTTTCAGTGACACAAAGTTCAAGCTGCTTATCTAATTGGTGAAAATGCAATGTCTGTTTATCACACTCACTTTGACTATATATGTTGTAGCAAGAGGTTGTTTCTCGCTTACGGCCATACCAGCCTGGGTACGCCCAATCTCGTCTGATCTCGGAAGCTAAGCAGGGTCGGGCCTGGTTAGTACTTGGATGGGAGACCGCCTGGGAATACCAGGTGCTGTAAGCATTTTGTCCACGAGGGTGTGCTCTTGCACTATTTCATCAGCAACACTGCCTTGTATTAAGCATTTAATGATGAATTGACTAAATGTCTGTTTTATCAGACTCACTTTGACTATATATGTTGTAGCAAGAGATTGTTTCTCGCTTACGGCCATACCAGCCTGGGTACGCCCGATCTCGTCTGATCTCGGAAGCTAAGCAGGGTCGGGCCTGGTTAGTACTTGGATGGGAGACCGCCTGGGAATACCAGGTGCTGTAAGCATTTTGTCCACGAGGGTGTGCCCCTGCACTATTTCATCAGCAACACTGCCTTGTAGTAAGCATTTAATGATGAATTGACTAAATGCAGCTTCCTGCCTTTTTAATAGGATCAAATTTCCTTGTGTTTTCAATTAGCATCTGCCTTGTATTTATAAGACAAACAAGAATATTGTTGCTGAATGCAGCTTGTGTGTGCTTTGTGCTCCTTTGCCCTGTTCAAATGATGAAAGGAAATAAAGTTTGTATTTTATCCAACTACCTGTGCTAAAAAGTGATGGGAACAGTGTTTGTAATTTCTTCTACTTTTTCAGTGACACAAAGTTCAAGCTGCTTATCTAATTGGTGAAAATGCAATGTCTGTTTATCACACTCACTTTGACTATATATGTTGTAGCAAGAGGTTGTTTCTCGCTTACGGCCATACCAGCCTGGGTACGCCCAATCTCGTCTGATCTCGGAAGCTAAGCAGGGTCGGGCCTGGTTAGTACTTGGATGGGAGACCGCCTGGGAATACCAGGTGCTGTAAGCATTTTGTCCACGAGGGTGTGCTCTTGCACTATTTCATCAGCAACACTGCCTTGTATTAAGCATTTAATGATGAATTGACTAAATGTCTGTTTTATCAGACTCACTTTGACTATATATGTTGTAGCAAGAGATTGTTTCTCGCTTACGGCCATACCAGCCTGGGTACGCCCGATCTCGTCTGATCTCGGAAGCTAAGCAGGGTCGGGCCTGGTTAGTACTTGGATGGGAGACCGCCTGGGAATACCAGGTGCTGTAAGCATTTTGTCCACGAGGGTGTGCCCCTGCACTATTTCATCAGCAACACTGCCTTGTAGTAAGCATTTAATGATGAATTGACTAAATGCAGCTTCCTGCCTTTTTAATAGGATCAAATTTCCTTGTGTTTTCAATTAGCATCTGCCTTGTATTTATAAGACAAACAAGAATATTGTTGCTGAATGCAGCTTGTGTGTGCTTTGTGCTCCTTTGCCCTGTTCAAATGATGAAAGGAAATAAAGTTTGTATTTTATCCAACTACCTGTGCTAAAAAGTGATGGGAACAGTGTTTGTAATTTCTTCTACTTTTTCAGTGACACAAAGTTCAAGCTGCTTATCTAATTGGTGAAAATGCAATGTCTGTTTATCACACTCACTTTGACTATATATGTTGTAGCAAGAGGTTGTTTCTCGCTTACGGCCATACCAGCCTGGGTACGCCCAATCTCGTCTGATCTCGGAAGCTAAGCAGGGTCGGGCCTGGTTAGTACTTGGATGGGAGACCGCCTGGGAATACCAGGTGCTGTAAGCATTTTGTCCACGAGGGTGTGCTCTTGCACTATTTCATCAGCAACACTGCCTTGTATTAAGCATTTAATGATGAATTGACTAAATGTCTGTTTTATCAGACTCACTTTGACTATATATGTTGTAGCAAGAGATTGTTTCTCGCTTACGGCCATACCAGCCTGGGTACGCCCGATCTCGTCTGATCTCGGAAGCTAAGCAGGGTCGGGCCTGGTTAGTACTTGGATGGGAGACCGCCTGGGAATACCAGGTGCTGTAAGCATTTTGTCCACGAGGGTGTGCCCCTGCACTATTTCATCAGCAACACTGCCTTGTAGTAAGCATTTAATGATGAATTGACTAAATGCAGCTTCCTGCCTTTTTAATAGGATCAAATTTCCTTGTGTTTTCAATTAGCATCTGCCTTGTATTTATAAGACAAACAAGAATATTGTTGCTGAATGCAGCTTGTGTGTGCTTTGTGCTCCTTTGCCCTGTTCAAATGATGAAAGGAAATAAAGTTTGTATTTTATCCAACTACCTGTGCTAAAAAGTGATGGGAACAGTGTTTGTAATTTCTTCTACTTTTTCAGTGACACAAAGTTCAAGCTGCTTATCTAATTGGTGAAAATGCAATGTCTGTTTATCACACTCACTTTGACTATATATGTTGTAGCAAGAGGTTGTTTCTCGCTTACGGCCATACCAGCCTGGGTACGCCCGATCTCGTCTGATCTCGGAAGCTAAGCAGGGTCGGGCCTGGTTAGTACTTGGATGGGAGACCGCCTGGGAATACCAGGTGCTGTAAGCATTTTGTCCACGAGGGTGTGCTCTTGCACTATTTCATCAGCAACACTGCCTTGTATTAAGCATTTAATGATGAATTGACTAAATGTCTGTTTTATCAGACTCACTTTGACTATATATGTTGTAGCAAGAGATTGTTTCTCGCTTACGGCCATACCAGCCTGGGTACGCCCGATCTCGTCTGATCTCGGAAGCTAAGCAGGGTCGGGCCTGGTTAGTACTTGGATGGGAGACCGCCTGGGAATACCAGGTGCTGTAAGCATTTTGTCCACGAGGGTGTGCCCCTGCACTATTTCATCAGCAACACTGCCTTGTAGTAAGCATTTAATGATGAATTGACTAAATGCAGCTTCCTGCCTTTTTAATAGGATCAAATTTCCTTGTGTTTTCAATTAGCATCTGCCTTGTATTTATAAGACAAACAAGAATATTGTTGCTGAATGCAGCTTGTGTGTGCTTTGTGCTCCTTTGCCCTGTTCAAATGATGAAAGGAAATAAAGTTTGTATTTTATCCAACTACCTGTGCTAAAAAGTGATGGGAACAGTGTTTGTAATTTCTTCTACTTTTTCAGTGACACAAAGTTCAAGCTGCTTATCTAATTGGTGAAAATGCAATGTCTGTTTATCACACTCACTTTGACTATATATGTTGTAGCAAGAGGTTGTTTCTCGCTTACGGCCATACCAGCCTGGGTACGCCCAATCTCGTCTGATCTCGGAAGCTAAGCAGGGTCGGGCCTGGTTAGTACTTGGATGGGAGACCGCCTGGGAATACCAGGTGCTGTAAGCATTTTGTCCACGAGGGTGTGCTCTTGCACTATTTCATCAGCAACACTGCCTTGTATTAAGCATTTAATGATGAATTGACTAAATGTCTGTTTTATCAGACTCACTTTGACTATATATGTTGTAGCAAGAGATTGTTTCTCGCTTACGGCCATACCAGCCTGGGTACGCCCGATCTCGTCTGATCTCGGAAGCTAAGCAGGGTCGGGCCTGGTTAGTACTTGGATGGGAGACCGCCTGGGAATACCAGGTGCTGTAAGCATTTTGTCCACGAGGGTGTGCCCCTGCACTATTTCATCAGCAACACTGCCTTGTAGTAAGCATTTAATGATGAATTGACTAAATGCAGCTTCCTGCCTTTTTAATAGGATCAAATTTCCTTGTGTTTTCAATTAGCATCTGCCTTGTATTTATAAGACAAACAAGAATATTGTTGCTGAATGCAGCTTGTGTGTGCTTTGTGCTCCTTTGCCCTGTTCAAATGATGAAAGGAAATAAAGTTTGTATTTTATCCAACTACCTGTGCTAAAAAGTGATGGGAACAGTGTTTGTAATTTCTTCTACTTTTTCAGTGACACAAAGTTCAAGCTGCTTATCTAATTGGTGAAAATGCAATGTCTGTTTATCACACTCACTTTGACTATATATGTTGTAGCAAGAGGTTGTTTCTCGCTTACGGCCATACCAGCCTGGGTACGCCCAATCTCGTCTGATCTCGGAAGCTAAGCAGGGTCGGGCCTGGTTAGTACTTGGATGGGAGACCGCCTGGGAATACCAGGTGCTGTAAGCATTTTGTCCACGAGGGTGTGCTCTTGCACTATTTCATCAGCAACACTGCCTTGTATTAAGCATTTAATGATGAATTGACTAAATGTCTGTTTTATCAGACTCACTTTGACTATATATGTTGTAGCAAGAGATTGTTTCTCGCTTACGGCCATACCAGCCTGGGTACGCCCGATCTCGTCTGATCTCGGAAGCTAAGCAGGGTCGGGCCTGGTTAGTACTTGGATGGGAGACCGCCTGGGAATACCAGGTGCTGTAAGCATTTTGTCCACGAGGGTGTGCCCCTGCACTATTTCATCAGCAACACTGCCTTGTAGTAAGCATTTAATGATGAATTGACTAAATGCAGCTTCCTGCCTTTTTAATAGGATCAAATTTCCTTGTGTTTTCAATTAGCATCTGCCTTGTATTTATAAGACAAACAAGAATATTGTTGCTGAATGCAGCTTGTGTGTGCTTTGTGCTCCTTTGCCCTGTTCAAATGATGAAAGGAAATAAAGTTTGTATTTTATCCAACTACCTGTGCTAAAAAGTGATGGGAACAGTGTTTGTAATTTCTTCTACTTTTTCAGTGACACAAAGTTCAAGCTGCTTATCTAATTGGTGAAAATGCAATGTCTGTTTATCACACTCACTTTGACTATATATGTTGTAGCAAGAGGTTGTTTCTCGCTTACGGCCATACCAGCCTGGGTACGCCCAATCTCGTCTGATCTCGGAAGCTAAGCAGGGTCGGGCCTGGTTAGTACTTGGATGGGAGACCGCCTGGGAATACCAGGTGCTGTAAGCATTTTGTCCACGAGGGTGTGCTCTTGCACTATTTCATCAGCAACACTGCCTTGTATTAAGCATTTAATGATGAATTGACTAAATGTCTGTTTTATCAGACTCACTTTGACTATATATGTTGTAGCAAGAGATTGTTTCTCGCTTACGGCCATACCAGCCTGGGTACGCCCGATCTCGTCTGATCTCGGAAGCTAAGCAGGGTCGGGCCTGGTTAGTACTTGGATGGGAGACCGCCTGGGAATACCAGGTGCTGTAAGCATTTTGTCCACGAGGGTGTGCCCCTGCACTATTTCATCAGCAACACTGCCTTGTAGTAAGCATTTAATGATGAATTGACTAAATGCAGCTTCCTGCCTTTTTAATAGGATCAAATTTCCTTGTGTTTTCAATTAGCATCTGCCTTGTATTTATAAGACAAACAAGAATATTGTTGCTGAATGCAGCTTGTGTGTGCTTTGTGCTCCTTTGCCCTGTTCAAATGATGAAAGGAAATAAAGTTTGTATTTTATCCAACTACCTGTGCTAAAAAGTGATGGGAACAGTGTTTGTAATTTCTTCTACTTTTTCAGTGACACAAAGTTCAAGCTGCTTATCTAATTGGTGAAAATGCAATGTCTGTTTATCACACTCACTTTGACTATATATGTTGTAGCAAGAGGTTGTTTCTCGCTTACGGCCATACCAGCCTGGGTACGCCCAATCTCGTCTGATCTCGGAAGCTAAGCAGGGTCGGGCCTGGTTAGTACTTGGATGGGAGACCGCCTGGGAATACCAGGTGCTGTAAGCATTTTGTCCACGAGGGTGTGCTCTTGCACTATTTCATCAGCAACACTGCCTTGTATTAAGCATTTAATGATGAATTGACTAAATGTCTGTTTTATCAGACTCACTTTGACTATATATGTTGTAGCAAGAGATTGTTTCTCGCTTACGGCCATACCAGCCTGGGTACGCCCGATCTCGTCTGATCTCGGAAGCTAAGCAGGGTCGGGCCTGGTTAGTACTTGGATGGGAGACCGCCTGGGAATACCAGGTGCTGTAAGCATTTTGTCCACGAGGGTGTGCCCCTGCACTATTTCATCAGCAACACTGCCTTGTAGTAAGCATTTAATGATGAATTGACTAAATGCAGCTTCCTGCCTTTTTAATAGGATCAAATTTCCTTGTGTTTTCAATTAGCATCTGCCTTGTATTTATAAGACAAACAAGAATATTGTTGCTGAATGCAGCTTGTGTGTGCTTTGTGCTCCTTTGCCCTGTTCAAATGATGAAAGGAAATAAAGTTTGTATTTTATCCAACTACCTGTGCTAAAAAGTGATGGGAACAGTGTTTGTAATTTCTTCTACTTTTTCAGTGACACAAAGTTCAAGCTGCTTATCTAATTGGTGAAAATGCAATGTCTGTTTATCACACTCACTTTGACTATATATGTTGTAGCAAGAGATTGTTTCTCGCTTACGGCCATACCAGCCTGGGTACGCCCGATCTCGTCTGATCTCGGAAGCTAAGCAGGGTCGGGCCTGGTTAGTACTTGGATGGGAGACCGCCTGGGAATACCAGGTGCTGTAAGCATTTTGTCCACGAGGGTGTGCCCCTGCACTATTTCATCAGCAACACTGCCTTGTAGTAAGCATTTAATGATGAATTGACTAAATGCAGCTTCCTGCCTTTTTAATAGGATCAAATTTCCTTGTGTTTTCAATTAGCATCTGCCTTGTATTTATAAGACAAACAAGAATATTGTTGCTGAATGCAGCTTGTGTGTGCTTTGTGCTCCTTTGCCCTGTTCAAATGATGAAAGGAAATAAAGTTTGTATTTTATCCAACTACCTGTGCTAAAAAGTGATGGGAACAGTGTTTGTAATTTCTTCTACTTTTTCAGTGACACAAAGTTCAAGCTGCTTATCTAATTGGTGAAAATGCAATGTCTGTTTATCACACTCACTTTGACTATATATGTTGTAGCAAGAGGTTGTTTCTCGCTTACGGCCATACCAGCCTGGGTACGCCCAATCTCGTCTGATCTCGGAAGCTAAGCAGGGTCGGGCCTGGTTAGTACTTGGATGGGAGACCGCCTGGGAATACCAGGTGCTGTAAGCATTTTGTCCACGAGGGTGTGCTCTTGCACTATTTCATCAGCAACACTGCCTTGTATTAAGCATTTAATGATGAATTGACTAAATGTCTGTTTTATCAGACTCACTTTGACTATATATGTTGTAGCAAGAGATTGTTTCTCGCTTACGGCCATACCAGCCTGGGTACGCCCGATCTCGTCTGATCTCGGAAGCTAAGCAGGGTCGGGCCTGGTTAGTACTTGGATGGGAGACCGCCTGGGAATACCAGGTGCTGTAAGCATTTTGTCCACGAGGGTGTGCCCCTGCACTATTTCATCAGCAACACTGCCTTGTAGTAAGCATTTAATGATGAATTGACTAAATGCAGCTTCCTGCCTTTTTAATAGGATCAAATTTCCTTGTGTTTTCAATTAGCATCTGCCTTGTATTTATAAGACAAACAAGAATATTGTTGCTGAATGCAGCTTGTGTGTGCTTTGTGCTCCTTTGCCCTGTTCAAATGATGAAAGGAAATAAAGTTTGTATTTTATCCAACTACCTGTGCTAAAAAGTGATGGGAACAGTGTTTGTAATTTCTTCTACTTTTTCAGTGACACAAAGTTCAAGCTGCTTATCTAATTGGTGAAAATGCAATGTCTGTTTATCACACTCACTTTGACTATATATGTTGTAGCAAGAGGTTGTTTCTCGCTTACGGCCATACCAGCCTGGGTACGCCCAATCTCGTCTGATCTCGGAAGCTAAGCAGGGTCGGGCCTGGTTAGTACTTGGATGGGAGACCGCCTGGGAATACCAGGTGCTGTAAGCATTTTGTCCACGAGGGTGTGCTCTTGCACTATTTCATCAGCAACACTGCCTTGTATTAAGCATTTAATGATGAATTGACTAAATGTCTGTTTTATCAGACTCACTTTGACTATATATGTTGTAGCAAGAGATTGTTTCTCGCTTACGGCCATACCAGCCTGGGTACGCCCGATCTCGTCTGATCTCGGAAGCTAAGCAGGGTCGGGCCTGGTTAGTACTTGGATGGGAGACCGCCTGGGAATACCAGGTGCTGTAAGCATTTTGTCCACGAGGGTGTGCCCCTGCACTATTTCATCAGCAACACTGCCTTGTAGTAAGCATTTAATGATGAATTGACTAAATGCAGCTTCCTGCCTTTTTAATAGGATCAAATTTCCTTGTGTTTTCAATTAGCATCTGCCTTGTATTTATAAGACAAACAAGAATATTGTTGCTGAATGCAGCTTGTGTGTGCTTTGTGCTCCTTTGCCCTGTTCAAATGATGAAAGGAAATAAAGTTTGTATTTTATCCAACTACCTGTGCTAAAAAGTGATGGGAACAGTGTTTGTAATTTCTTCTACTTTTTCAGTGACACAAAGTTCAAGCTGCTTATCTAATTGGTGAAAATGCAATGTCTGTTTATCACACTCACTTTGACTATATATGTTGTAGCAAGAGGTTGTTTCTCGCTTACGGCCATACCAGCCTGGGTACGCCCAATCTCGTCTGATCTCGGAAGCTAAGCAGGGTCGGGCCTGGTTAGTACTTGGATGGGAGACCGCCTGGGAATACCAGGTGCTGTAAGCATTTTGTCCACGAGGGTGTGCTCTTGCACTATTTCATCAGCAACACTGCCTTGTATTAAGCATTTAATGATGAATTGACTAAATGTCTGTTTTATCAGACTCACTTTGACTATATATGTTGTAGCAAGAGATTGTTTCTCGCTTACGGCCATACCAGCCTGGGTACGCCCGATCTCGTCTGATCTCGGAAGCTAAGCAGGGTCGGGCCTGGTTAGTACTTGGATGGGAGACCGCCTGGGAATACCAGGTGCTGTAAGCATTTTGTCCACGAGGGTGTGCCCCTGCACTATTTCATCAGCAACACTGCCTTGTAGTAAGCATTTAATGATGAATTGACTAAATGCAGCTTCCTGCCTTTTTAATAGGATCAAATTTCCTTGTGTTTTCAATTAGCATCTGCCTTGTATTTATAAGACAAACAAGAATATTGTTGCTGAATGCAGCTTGTGTGTGCTTTGTGCTCCTTTGCCCTGTTCAAATGATGAAAGGAAATAAAGTTTGTATTTTATCCAACTACCTGTGCTAAAAAGTGATGGGAACAGTGTTTGTAATTTCTTCTACTTTTTCAGTGACACAAAGTTCAAGCTGCTTATCTAATTGGTGAAAATGCAATGTCTGTTTATCACACTCACTTTGACTATATATGTTGTAGCAAGAGATTGTTTCTCGCTTACGGCCATACCAGCCTGGGTACGCCCGATCTCGTCTGATCTCGGAAGCTAAGCAGGGTCGGGCCTGGTTAGTACTTGGATGGGAGACCGCCTGGGAATACCAGGTGCTGTAAGCATTTTGTCCACGAGGGTGTGCTCTTGCACTATTTCATCAGCAACACTGCCTTGTATTAAGCATTTAATGATGAATTGACTAAATGTCTGTTTTATCAGACTCACTTTGACTATATATGTTGTAGCAAGCGATTGTTTCTCGCTTACGGCCATACCAGCCTGGGTACGCCCGATCTCGTCTGATCTCGGAAGCTAAGCAGGGTCGGGCCTGGTTAGTACTTGGATGGGAGACCGCCTGGGAATACCAGGTGCTGTAAGCATTTTGTCCACGAGGGTGTGCCCCTGCACTATTTCATCAGCAACACTGCCTTGTAGTAAGCATTTAATGATGAATTGACTAAATGCAGCTTCCTGCCTTTTTAATAGGATCAAATTTCCTTGTGTTTTCAATTAGCATCTGCCTTGTATTTATAAGACAAACAAGAATATTGTTGCTGAATGCAGCTTGTGTGTGCTTTGTGCTCCTTTGCCCTGTTCAAATGATGAAAGGAAATAAAGTTTGTATTTTATCCAACTACCTGTGCTAAAAAGTGATGGGAACAGTGTTTGTAATTTCTTCTACTTTTTCA
This sequence comes from Salmo salar, assembly GCF_965601325.2. Taxonomy (NCBI): domain Eukaryota; kingdom Metazoa; phylum Chordata; class Actinopteri; order Salmoniformes; family Salmonidae; genus Salmo; species Salmo salar. The sequence continues at coordinate 2,458,716 of NC_138298.1, forward strand.
GTGACACAAAGTTCAAGCTGCTTATCTAATTGGTGAAAATGCAATGTCTGTTTATCACACTCACTTTGACTATATATGTTGTAGCAAGAGGTTGTTTCTCGCTTACGGCCATACCAGCCTGGGTACGCCCAATCTCGTCTGATCTCGGAAGCTAAGCAGGGTCGGGCCTGGTTAGTACTTGGATGGGAGACCGCCTGGGAATACCAGGTGCTGTAAGCATTTTGTCCACGAGGGTGTGCTCTTGCACTATTTCATCAGCAACACTGCCTTGTATTAAGCATTTAATGATGAATTGACTAAATGTCTGTTTTATCAGACTCACTTTGACTATATATGTTGTAGCAAGAGATTGTTTCTCGCTTACGGCCATACCAGCCTGGGTACGCCCGATCTCGTCTGATCTCGGAAGCTAAGCAGGGTCGGGCCTGGTTAGTACTTGGATGGGAGACCGCCTGGGAATACCAGGTGCTGTAAGCATTTTGTCCACGAGGGTGTGCCCCTGCACTATTTCATCAGCAACACTGCCTTGTAGTAAGCATTTAATGATGAATTGACTAAATGCAGCTTCCTGCCTTTTTAATAGGATCAAATTTCCTTGTGTTTTCAATTAGCATCTGCCTTGTATTTATAAGACAAACAAGAATATTGTTGCTGAATGCAGCTTGTGTGTGCTTTGTGCTCCTTTGCCCTGTTCAAATGATGAAAGGAAATAAAGTTTGTATTTTATCCAACTACCTGTGCTAAAAAGTGATGGGAACAGTGTTTGTAATTTCTTCTACTTTTTCAGTGACACAAAGTTCAAGCTGCTTATCTAATTGGTGAAAATGCAATGTCTGTTTATCACACTCACTTTGACTATATATGTTGTAGCAAGAGGTTGTTTCTCGCTTACGGCCATACCAGCCTGGGTACGCCCAATCTCGTCTGATCTCGGAAGCTAAGCAGGGTCGGGCCTGGTTAGTACTTGGATGGGAGACCGCCTGGGAATACCAGGTGCTGTAAGCATTTTGTCCACGAGGGTGTGCTCTTGCACTATTTCATCAGCAACACTGCCTTGTATTAAGCATTTAATGATGAATTGACTAAATGTCTGTTTTATCAGACTCACTTTGACTATATATGTTGTAGCAAGAGATTGTTTCTCGCTTACGGCCATACCAGCCTGGGTACGCCCGATCTCGTCTGATCTCGGAAGCTAAGCAGGGTCGGGCCTGGTTAGTACTTGGATGGGAGACCGCCTGGGAATACCAGGTGCTGTAAGCATTTTGTCCACGAGGGTGTGCCCCTGCACTATTTCATCAGCAACACTGCCTTGTAGTAAGCATTTAATGATGAATTGACTAAATGCAGCTTCCTGCCTTTTTAATAGGATCAAATTTCCTTGTGTTTTCAATTAGCATCTGCCTTGTATTTATAAGACAAACAAGAATATTGTTGCTGAATGCAGCTTGTGTGTGCTTTGTGCTCCTTTGCCCTGTTCAAATGATGAAAGGAAATAAAGTTTGTATTTTATCCAACTACCTGTGCTAAAAAGTGATGGGAACAGTGTTTGTAATTTCTTCTACTTTTTCAGTGACACAAAGTTCAAGCTGCTTATCTAATTGGTGAAAATGCAATGTCTGTTTATCACACTCACTTTGACTATATATGTTGTAGCAAGAGGTTGTTTCTCGCTTACGGCCATACCAGCCTGGGTACGCCCAATCTCGTCTGATCTCGGAAGCTAAGCAGGGTCGGGCCTGGTTAGTACTTGGATGGGAGACCGCCTGGGAATACCAGGTGCTGTAAGCATTTTGTCCACGAGGGTGTGCTCTTGCACTATTTCATCAGCAACACTGCCTTGTATTAAGCATTTAATGATGAATTGACTAAATGTCTGTTTTATCAGACTCACTTTGACTATATATGTTGTAGCAAGAGATTGTTTCTCGCTTACGGCCATACCAGCCTGGGTACGCCCGATCTCGTCTGATCTCGGAAGCTAAGCAGGGTCGGGCCTGGTTAGTACTTGGATGGGAGACCGCCTGGGAATACCAGGTGCTGTAAGCATTTTGTCCACGAGGGTGTGCCCCTGCACTATTTCATCAGCAACACTGCCTTGTAGTAAGCATTTAATGATGAATTGACTAAATGCAGCTTCCTGCCTTTTTAATAGGATCAAATTTCCTTGTGTTTTCAATTAGCATCTGCCTTGTATTTATAAGACAAACAAGAATATTGTTGCTGAATGCAGCTTGTGTGTGCTTTGTGCTCCTTTGCCCTGTTCAAATGATGAAAGGAAATAAAGTTTGTATTTTATCCAACTACCTGTGCTAAAAAGTGATGGGAACAGTGTTTGTAATTTCTTCTACTTTTTCAGTGACACAAAGTTCAAGCTGCTTATCTAATTGGTGAAAATGCAATGTCTGTTTATCACACTCACTTTGACTATATATGTTGTAGCAAGAGGTTGTTTCTCGCTTACGGCCATACCAGCCTGGGTACGCCCAATCTCGTCTGATCTCGGAAGCTAAGCAGGGTCGGGCCTGGTTAGTACTTGGATGGGAGACCGCCTGGGAATACCAGGTGCTGTAAGCATTTTGTCCACGAGGGTGTGCTCTTGCACTATTTCATCAGCAACACTGCCTTGTATTAAGCATTTAATGATGAATTGACTAAATGTCTGTTTTATCAGACTCACTTTGACTATATATGTTGTAGCAAGAGATTGTTTCTCGCTTACGGCCATACCAGCCTGGGTACGCCCGATCTCGTCTGATCTCGGAAGCTAAGCAGGGTCGGGCCTGGTTAGTACTTGGATGGGAGACCGCCTGGGAATACCAGGTGCTGTAAGCATTTTGTCCACGAGGGTGTGCCCCTGCACTATTTCATCAGCAACACTGCCTTGTAGTAAGCATTTAATGATGAATTGACTAAATGCAGCTTCCTGCCTTTTTAATAGGATCAAATTTCCTTGTGTTTTCAATTAGCATCTGCCTTGTATTTATAAGACAAACAAGAATATTGTTGCTGAATGCAGCTTGTGTGTGCTTTGTGCTCCTTTGCCCTGTTCAAATGATGAAAGGAAATAAAGTTTGTATTTTATCCAACTACCTGTGCTAAAAAGTGATGGGAACAGTGTTTGTAATTTCTTCTACTTTTTCAGTGACACAAAGTTCAAGCTGCTTATCTAATTGGTGAAAATGCAATGTCTGTTTATCACACTCACTTTGACTATATATGTTGTAGCAAGAGATTGTTTCTCGCTTACGGCCATACCAGCCTGGGTACGCCCGATCTCGTCTGATCTCGGAAGCTAAGCAGGGTCGGGCCTGGTTAGTACTTGGATGGGAGACCGCCTGGGAATACCAGGTGCTGTAAGCATTTTGTCCACGAGGGTGTGCCCCTGCACTATTTCATCAGCAACACTGCCTTGTAGTAAGCATTTAATGATGAATTGACTAAATGCAGCTTCCTGCCTTTTTAATAGGATCAAATTTCCTTGTGTTTTCAATTAGCATCTGCCTTGTATTTATAAGACAAACAAGAATATTGTTGCTGAATGCAGCTTGTGTGTGCTTTGTGCTCCTTTGCCCTGTTCAAATGATGAAAGGAAATAAAGTTTGTATTTTATCCAACTACCTGTGCTAAAAAGTGATGGGAACAGTGTTTGTAATTTCTTCTACTTTTTCAGTGACACAAAGTTCAAGCTGCTTATCTAATTGGTGAAAATGCAATGTCTGTTTATCACACTCACTTTGACTATATATGTTGTAGCAAGAGGTTGTTTCTCGCTTACGGCCATACCAGCCTGGGTACGCCCAATCTCGTCTGATCTCGGAAGCTAAGCAGGGTCGGGCCTGGTTAGTACTTGGATGGGAGACCGCCTGGGAATACCAGGTGCTGTAAGCATTTTGTCCACGAGGGTGTGCTCTTGCACTATTTCATCAGCAACACTGCCTTGTATTAAGCATTTAATGATGAATTGACTAAATGTCTGTTTTATCAGACTCACTTTGACTATATATGTTGTAGCAAGAGATTGTTTCTCGCTTACGGCCATACCAGCCTGGGTACGCCCGATCTCGTCTGATCTCGGAAGCTAAGCAGGGTCGGGCCTGGTTAGTACTTGGATGGGAGACCGCCTGGGAATACCAGGTGCTGTAAGCATTTTGTCCACGAGGGTGTGCCCCTGCACTATTTCATCAGCAACACTGCCTTGTAGTAAGCATTTAATGATGAATTGACTAAATGCAGCTTCCTGCCTTTTTAATAGGATCAAATTTCCTTGTGTTTTCAATTAGCATCTGCCTTGTATTTATAAGACAAACAAGAATATTGTTGCTGAATGCAGCTTGTGTGTGCTTTGTGCTCCTTTGCCCTGTTCAAATGATGAAAGGAAATAAAGTTTGTATTTTATCCAACTACCTGTGCTAAAAAGTGATGGGAACAGTGTTTGTAATTTCTTCTACTTTTTCAGTGACACAAAGTTCAAGCTGCTTATCTAATTGGTGAAAATGCAATGTCTGTTTATCACACTCACTTTGACTATATATGTTGTAGCAAGAGGTTGTTTCTCGCTTACGGCCATACCAGCCTGGGTACGCCCAATCTCGTCTGATCTCGGAAGCTAAGCAGGGTCGTGCCTGGTTAGTACTTGGATGGGAGACCGCCTGGGAATACCAGGTGCTGTAAGCATTTTGTCCACGAGGGTGTGCTCTTGCACTATTTCATCAGCAACACTGCCTTGTATTAAGCATTTAATGATGAATTGACTAAATGTCTGTTTTATCAGACTCACTTTGACTATATATGTTGTAGCAAGAGATTGTTTCTCGCTTACGGCCATACCAGCCTGGGTACGCCCGATCTCGTCTGATCTCGGAAGCTAAGCAGGGTCGGGCCTGGTTAGTACTTGGATGGGAGACCGCCTGGGAATACCAGGTGCTGTAAGCATTTTGTCCACGAGGGTGTGCCCCTGCACTATTTCATCAGCAACACTGCCTTGTAGTAAGCATTTAATGATGAATTGACTAAATGCAGCTTCCTGCCTTTTTAATAGGATCAAATTTCCTTGTGTTTTCAATTAGCATCTGCCTTGTATTTATAAGACAAACAAGAATATTGTTGCTGAATGCAGCTTGTGTGTGCTTTGTGCTCCTTTGCCCTGTTCAAATGATGAAAGGAAATAAAGTTTGTATTTTATCCAACTACCTGTGCTAAAAAGTGATGGGAACAGTGTTTGTAATTTCTTCTACTTTTTCAGTGACACAAAGTTCAAGCTGCTTATCTAATTGGTGAAAATGCAATGTCTGTTTATCACACTCACTTTGACTATATATGTTGTAGCAAGAGGTTGTTTCTCGCTTACGGCCATACCAGCCTGGGTACGCCCAATCTCGTCTGATCTCGGAAGCTAAGCAGGGTCGGGCCTGGTTAGTACTTGGATGGGAGACCGCCTGGGAATACCAGGTGCTGTAAGCATTTTGTCCACGAGGGTGTGCTCTTGCACTATTTCATCAGCAACACTGCCTTGTATTAAGCATTTAATGATGAATTGACTAAATGTCTGTTTTATCAGACTCACTTTGACTATATATGTTGTAGCAAGAGATTGTTTCTCGCTTACGGCCATACCAGCCTGGGTACGCCCGATCTCGTCTGATCTCGGAAGCTAAGCAGGGTCGGGCCTGGTTAGTACTTGGATGGGAGACCGCCTGGGAATACCAGGTGCTGTAAGCATTTTGTCCACGAGGGTGTGCCCCTGCACTATTTCATCAGCAACACTGCCTTGTAGTAAGCATTTAATGATGAATTGACTAAATGCAGCTTCCTGCCTTTTTAATAGGATCAAATTTCCTTGTGTTTTCAATTAGCATCTGCCTTGTATTTATAAGACAAACAAGAATATTGTTGCTGAATGCAGCTTGTGTGTGCTTTGTGCTCCTTTGCCCTGTTCAAATGATGAAAGGAAATAAAGTTTGTATTTTATCCAACTACCTGTGCTAAAAAGTGATGGGAACAGTGTTTGTAATTTCTTCTACTTTTTCAGTGACACAAAGTTCAAGCTGCTTATCTAATTGGTGAAAATGCAATGTCTGTTTATCACACTCACTTTGACTATATATGTTGTAGCAAGAGGTTGTTTCTCGCTTACGGCCATACCAGCCTGGGTACGCCCAATCTCGTCTGATCTCGGAAGCTAAGCAGGGTCGGGCCTGGTTAGTACTTGGATGGGAGACCGCCTGGGAATACCAGGTGCTGTAAGCATTTTGTCCACGAGGGTGTGCTCTTGCACTATTTCATCAGCAACACTGCCTTGTATTAAGCATTTAATGATGAATTGACTAAATGTCTGTTTTATCAGACTCACTTTGACTATATATGTTGTAGCAAGAGATTGTTTCTCGCTTACGGCCATACCAGCCTGGGTACGCCCGATCTCGTCTGATCTCGGAAGCTAAGCAGGGTCGGGCCTGGTTAGTACTTGGATGGGAGACCGCCTGGGAATACCAGGTGCTGTAAGCATTTTGTCCACGAGGGTGTGCCCCTGCACTATTTCATCAGCAACACTGCCTTGTAGTAAGCATTTAATGATGAATTGACTAAATGCAGCTTCCTGCCTTTTTAATAGGATCAAATTTCCTTGTGTTTTCAATTAGCATCTGCCTTGTATTTATAAGACAAACAAGAATATTGTTGCTGAATGCAGCTTGTGTGTGCTTTGTGCTCCTTTGCCCTGTTCAAATGATGAAAGGAAATAAAGTTTGTATTTTATCCAACTACCTGTGCTAAAAAGTGATGGGAACAGTGTTTGTAATTTCTTCTACTTTTTCAGTGACACAAAGTTCAAGCTGCTTATCTAATTGGTGAAAATGCAATGTCTGTTTATCACACTCACTTTGACTATATATGTTGTAGCAAGAGATTGTTTCTCGCTTACGGCCATACCAGCCTGGGTACGCCCGATCTCGTCTGATCTCGGAAGCTAAGCAGGGTCGGGCCTGGTTAGTACTTGGATGGGAGACCGCCTGGGAATACCAGGTGCTGTAAGCATTTTGTCCACGAGGGTGTGCCCCTGCACTATTTCATCAGCAACACTGCCTTGTAGTAAGCATTTAATGATGAATTGACTAAATGCAGCTTCCTGCCTTTTTAATAGGATCAAATTTCCTTGTGTTTTCAATTAGCATCTGCCTTGTATTTATAAGACAAACAAGAATATTGTTGCTGAATGCAGCTTGTGTGTGCTTTGTGCTCCTTTGCCCTGTTCAAATGATGAAAGGAAATAAAGTTTGTATTTTATCCAACTACCTGTGCTAAAAAGTGATGGGAACAGTGTTTGTAATTTCTTCTACTTTTTCAGTGACACAAAGTTCAAGCTGCTTATCTAATTGGTGAAAATGCAATGTCTGTTTATCACACTCACTTTGACTATATATGTTGTAGCAAGAGGTTGTTTCTCGCTTACGGCCATACCAGCCTGGGTACGCCCAATCTCGTCTGATCTCGGAAGCTAAGCAGGGTCGGGCCTGGTTAGTACTTGGATGGGAGACCGCCTGGGAATACCAGGTGCTGTAAGCATTTTGTCCACGAGGGTGTGCTCTTGCACTATTTCATCAGCAACACTGCCTTGTATTAAGCATTTAATGATGAATTGACTAAATGTCTGTTTTATCAGACTCACTTTGACTATATATGTTGTAGCAAGAGATTGTTTCTCGCTTACGGCCATACCAGCCTGGGTACGCCCGATCTCGTCTGATCTCGGAAGCTAAGCAGGGTCGGGCCTGGTTAGTACTTGGATGGGAGACCGCCTGGGAATACCAGGTGCTGTAAGCATTTTGTCCACGAGGGTGTGCCCCTGCACTATTTCATCAGCAACACTGCCTTGTAGTAAGCATTTAATGATGAATTGACTAAATGCAGCTTCCTGCCTTTTTAATAGGATCAAATTTCCTTGTGTTTTCAATTAGCATCTGCCTTGTATTTATAAGACAAACAAGAATATTGTTGCTGAATGCAGCTTGTGTGTGCTTTGTGCTCCTTTGCCCTGTTCAAATGATGAAAGGAAATAAAGTTTGTATTTTATCCAACTACCTGTGCTAAAAAGTGATGGGAACAGTGTTTGTAATTTCTTCTACTTTTTCAGTGACACAAAGTTCAAGCTGCTTATCTAATTGGTGAAAATGCAATGTCTGTTTATCACACTCACTTTGACTATATATGTTGTAGCAAGAGGTTGTTTCTCGCTTACGGCCATACCAGCCTGGGTACGCCCAATCTCGTCTGATCTCGGAAGCTAAGCAGGGTCGGGCCTGGTTAGTACTTGGATGGGAGACCGCCTGGGAATACCAGGTGCTGTAAGCATTTTGTCCACGAGGGTGTGCTCTTGCACTATTTCATCAGCAACACTGCCTTGTATTAAGCATTTAATGATGAATTGACTAAATGTCTGTTTTATCAGACTCACTTTGACTATATATGTTGTAGCAAGAGATTGTTTCTCGCTTACGGCCATACCAGCCTGGGTACGCCCGATCTCGTCTGATCTCGGAAGCTAAGCAGGGTCGGGCCTGGTTAGTACTTGGATGGGAGACCGCCTGGGAATACCAGGTGCTGTAAGCATTTTGTCCACGAGGGTGTGCCCCTGCACTATTTCATCAGCAACACTGCCTTGTAGTAAGCATTTAATGATGAATTGACTAAATGCAGCTTCCTGCCTTTTTAATAGGATCAAATTTCCTTGTGTTTTCAATTAGCATCTGCCTTGTATTTATAAGACAAACAAGAATATTGTTGCTGAATGCAGCTTGTGTGTGCTTTGTGCTCCTTTGCCCTGTTCAAATGATGAAAGGAAATAAAGTTTGTATTTTATCCAACTACCTGTGCTAAAAAGTGATGGGAACAGTGTTTGTAATTTCTTCTACTTTTTCAGTGACACAAAGTTCAAGCTGCTTATCTAATTGGTGAAAATGCAATGTCTGTTTATCACACTCACTTTGACTATATATGTTGTAGCAAGAGGTTGTTTCTCGCTTACGGCCATACCAGCCTGGGTACGCCCAATCTCGTCTGATCTCGGAAGCTAAGCAGGGTCGGGCCTGGTTAGTACTTGGATGGGAGACCGCCTGGGAATACCAGGTGCTGTAAGCATTTTGTCCACGAGGGTGTGCTCTTGCACTATTTCATCAGCAACACTGCCTTGTATTAAGCATTTAATGATGAATTGACTAAATGTCTGTTTTATCAGACTCACTTTGACTATATATGTTGTAGCAAGAGATTGTTTCTCGCTTACGGCCATACCAGCCTGGGTACGCCCGATCTCGTCTGATCTCGGAAGCTAAGCAGGGTCGGGCCTGGTTAGTACTTGGATGGGAGACCGCCTGGGAATACCAGGTGCTGTAAGCATTTTGTCCACGAGGGTGTGCCCCTGCACTATTTCATCAGCAACACTGCCTTGTAGTAAGCATTTAATGATGAATTGACTAAATGCAGCTTCCTGCCTTTTTAATAGGATCAAATTTCCTTGTGTTTTCAATTAGCATCTGCCTTGTATTTATAAGACAAACAAGAATATTGTTGCTGAATGCAGCTTGTGTGTGCTTTGTGCTCCTTTGCCCTGTTCAAATGATGAAAGGAAATAAAGTTTGTATTTTATCCAACTACCTGTGCTAAAAAGTGATGGGAACAGTGTTTGTAATTTCTTCTACTTTTTCAGTGACACAAAGTTCAAGCTGCTTATCTAATTGGTGAAAATGCAATGTCTGTTTATCACACTCACTTTGACTATATATGTTGTAGCAAGAGATTGTTTCTCGCTTACGGCCATACCAGCCTGGGTACGCCCGATCTCGTCTGATCTCGGAAGCTAAGCAGGGTCGGGCCTGGTTAGTACTTGGATGGGAGACCGCCTGGGAATACCAGGTGCTGTAAGCATTTTGTCCACGAGGGTGTGCCCCTGCACTATTTCATCAGCAACACTGCCTTGTAGTAAGCATTTAATGATGAATTGACTAAATGCAGCTTCCTGCCTTTTTAATAGGATCAAATTTCCTTGTGTTTTCAATTAGCATCTGCCTTGTATTTATAAGACAAACAAGAATATTGTTGCTGAATGCAGCTTGTGTGTGCTTTGTGCTCCTTTGCCCTGTTCAAATGATGAAAGGAAATAAAGTTTGTATTTTATCCAACTACCTGTGCTAAAAAGTGATGGGAACAGTGTTTGTAATTTCTTCTACTTTTTCAGTGACACAAAGTTCAAGCTGCTTATCTAATTGGTGAAAATGCAATGTCTGTTTATCACACTCACTTTGACTATATATGTTGTAGCAAGAGATTGTTTCTCGCTTACGGCCATACAAGCCTGGGTACGCCCGATCTCGTCTGATCTCGGAAGCTAAGCAGGGTCGGGCCTGGTTAGTACTTGGATGGGAGACCGCCTGGGAATACCAGGTGCTGTAAGCATTTTGTCCACGAGGGTGTGCTCTTGCACTATTTCATCAGCAACACTGCCTTGTATTAAGCATTTAATGATGAATTGACTAAATGTCTGTTTTATCAGACTCACTTTGACTATATATGTTGTAGCAAGAGATTGTTTCTCGCTTACGGCCATACCAGCCTGGGTACGCCCGATCTCGTCTGATCTCGGAAGCTAAGCAGGGTCGGGCCTGGTTAGTACTTGGATGGGAGACCGCCTGGGAATACCAGGTGCTGTAAGCATTTTGTCCACGAGGGTGTGCCCCTGCACTATTTCATCAGCAACACTGCCTTGTAGTAAGCATTTAATGATGAATTGACTAAATGCAGCTTCCTGCCTTTTTAATAGGATCAAATTTCCTTGTGTTTTCAATTAGCATCTGCCTTGTATTTATAAGACAAACAAGAATATTGTTGCTGAATGCAGCTTGTGTGTGCTTTGTGCTCCTTTGCCCTGTTCAAATGATGAAAGGAAATAAAGTTTGTATTTTATCCAACTACCTGTGCTAAAAAGTGATGGGAACAGTGTTTGTAATTTCTTCTACTTTTTCAGTGACACAAAGTTCAAGCTGCTTATCTAATTGGTGAAAATGCAATGTCTGTTTATCACACTCACTTTGACTATATATGTTGTAGCAAGAGGTTGTTTCTCCCTTACGGCCATACCAGCCTGGGTACGCCCAATCTCGTCTGATCTCGGAAGCTAAGCAGGGTCGGGCCTGGTTAGTACTTGGATGGGAGACCGCCTGGGAATACCAGGTGCTGTAAGCATTTTGTCCACGAGGGTGTGCTCTTGCACTATTTCATCAGCAACACTGCCTTGTATTAAGCATTTAATGATGAATTGACTAAATGTCTGTTTTATCAGACTCACTTTGACTATATATGTTGTAGCAAGAGATTGTTTCTCGCTTACGGCCATACCAGCCTGGGTACGCCCGATCTCGTCTGATCTCGGAAGCTAAGCAGGGTCGGGCCTGGTTAGTACTTGGATGGGAGACCGCCTGGGAATACCAGGTGCTGTAAGCATTTTGTCCACGAGGGTGTGCCCCTGCACTATTTCATCAGCAACACTGCCTTGTAGTAAGCATTTAATGATGAATTGACTAAATGCAGCTTCCTGCCTTTTTAATAGGATCAAATTTCCTTGTGTTTTCAATTAGCATCTGCCTTGTATTTATAAGACAAACAAGAATATTGTTGCTGAATGCAGCTTGTGTGTGCTTTGTGCTCCTTTGCCCTGTTCAAATGATGAAAGGAAATAAAGTTTGTATTTTATCCAACTACCTGTGCTAAAAAGTGATGGGAACAGTGTTTGTAATTTCTTCTACTTTTTCAGTGACACAAAGTTCAAGCTGCTTATCTAATTGGTGAAAATGCAATGTCTGTTTATCACACTCACTTTGACTATATATGTTGTAGCAAGAGGTTGTTTCTCGCTTACGGCCATACCAGCCTGGGTACGCCCAATCTCGTCTGATCTCGGAAGCTAAGCAGGGTCGTGCCTGGTTAGTACTTGGATGGGAGACCGCCTGGGAATACCAGGTGCTGTAAGCATTTTGTCCACGAGGGTGTGCTCTTGCACTATTTCATCAGCAACACTGCCTTGTATTAAGCATTTAATGATGAATTGACTAAATGTCTGTTTTATCAGACTCACTTTGACTATATATGTTGTAGCAAGAGATTGTTTCTCGCTTACGGCCATACCAGCCTGGGTACGCCCGATCTCGTCTGATCTCGGAAGCTAAGCAGGGTCGGGCCTGGTTAGTACTTGGATGGGAGACCGCCTGGGAATACCAGGTGCTGTAAGCATTTTGTCCACGAGGGTGTGCCCCTGCACTATTTCATCAGCAACACTGCCTTGTAGTAAGCATTTAATGATGAATTGACTAAATGCAGCTTCCTGCCTTTTTAATAGGATCAAATTTCCTTGTGTTTTCAATTAGCATCTGCCTTGTATTTATAAGACAAACAAGAATATTGTTGCTGAATGCAGCTTGTGTGTGCTTTGTGCTCCTTTGCCCTGTTCAAATGATGAAAGGAAATAAAGTTTGTATTTTATCCAACTACCTGTGCTAAAAAGTGATGGGAAGAGTGTTTGTAATTTCTTCTACTTTTTCAGTGACACAAAGTTCAAGCTGCTTATCTAATTGGTGGAAATGCAATGTCTGTTTATCACACTCACTTTGACTATATATGTTGTAGCAAGAGATTTTTTCTTGCTTACGGCCATACCAGCCTGGGTACGCACGATCTCGGCTGCTCTCGGAAGCTAAGCAGGGTCGGGCCTGGTTAGTACTTGGATGGGAGACCGCCTGGGAATACCAGGTGCTGTAAGCATTTTGTCCACGAGGGTGTGCTCTTGCACTATTTCATCAGCAACACTGCCTTGTAGTAAGCATTTAATGATGAATTGACTAAATGTCTGTTTTATCAGACTCACTTTGACTATATATGTTGTAGCAAGAGGTTGTTTCTCGCTTACGGCCATACCAGCCTGGGTACGCCCAATCTCGTCTGATCTCGGAAGCTAAGCAGGGTCGGGCCTGGTTAGTACTTGGATGGGAGACCGCCTGGGAATACCAGGTGCTGTAAGCATTTTGTCCACGAGGGTGTGCTCTTGCACTATTTCATCAGCAACACTGCCTTGTATTAAGCATTTAATGATGAATTGACTAAATGTCTGTTTTATCAGACTCACTTTGACTATATATGTTGTAGCAAGAGATTGTTTCTCGCTTACGGCCATACCAGCCTGGGTACGCCCGATCTCGTCTGATCTCGGAAGCTAAGCAGGGTCGGGCCTGGTTAGTACTTGGATGGGAGACCGCCTGGGAATACCAGGTGCTGTAAGCATTTTGTCCACGAGGGTGTGCCCCTGCACTATTTCATCAGCAACACTGCCTTGTAGTAAGCATTTAATGATGAATTGACTAAATGCAGCTTCCTGCCTTTTTAATAGGATCAAATTTCCTTGTGTTTTCAATTAGTATCTGCCTTGTATTTATAAGACAAACAAGAATATTGTTGCTGAATGCAGCTTGTGTGTGCTTTGTGCTCCTTTGCCCTGTTCAAATGATGAAAGGAAATAAAGTTTGTATTTTATCCAACTACCTGTGCTAAAAAGTGATGGGAACAGTGTTTGTAATTTCTTCTACTTTTTCAGTGACACAAAGTTCAAGCTGCTTATCTAATTGGTGAAAATGCAATGTCTGTTTATCACACTCACTTTGACTATATATGTTGTAGCAAGAGATTGTTTCTCGCTTACGGCCATACAAGCCTGGGTACGCCCGATCTCGTCTGATCTCGGAAGCTAAGCAGGGTCGGGCCTGGTTAGTACTTGGATGGGAGACCGCCTGGGAATACCAGGTGCTGTAAGCATTTTGTCCACGAGGGTGTGCTCTTGCACTATTTCATCAGCAACACTGCCTTGTATTAAGCATTTAATGATGAATTGACTAAATGTCTGTTTTATCAGACTCACTTTGACTATATATGTTGTAGCAAGAGATTGTTTCTCGCTTACGGCCATACCAGCCTGGGTACGCCCGATCTCGTCTGATCTCGGAAGCTAAGCAGGGTCGGGCCTGGTTAGTACTTGGATGGGAGACCGCCTGGGAATACCAGGTGCTGTAAGCATTTTGTCCACGAGGGTGTGCCCCTGCACTATTTCATCAGCAACACTGCCTTGTAGTAAGCATTTAATGATGAATTGACTAAATGCAGCTTCCTGCCTTTTTAATAGGATCAAATTTCCTTGTGTTTTCAATTAGCATCTGCCTTGTATTTATAAGACAAACAAGAATATTGTTGCTGAATGCAGCTTGTGTGTGCTTTGTGCTCCTTTGCCCTGTTCAAATGATGAAAGGAAATAAAGTTTGTATTTTATCCAACTACCTGTGCTAAAAAGTGATGGGAACAGTGTTTGTAATTTCTTCTACTTTTTCAGTGACACAAAGTTCAAGCTGCTTATCTAATTGGTGAAAATGCAATGTCTGTTTATCACACTCACTTTGACTATATATGTTGTAGCAAGAGGTTGTTTCTCCCTTACGGCCATACCAGCCTGGGTACGCCCAATCTCGTCTGATCTCGGAAGCTAAGCAGGGTCGGGCCTGGTTAGTACTTGGATGGGAGACCGCCTGGGAATACCAGGTGCTGTAAGCATTTTGTCCACGAGGGTGTGCTCTTGCACTATTTCATCAGCAACACTGCCTTGTATTAAGCATTTAATGATGAATTGACTAAATGTCTGTTTTATCAGACTCACTTTGACTATATATGTTGTAGCAAGAGATTGTTTCTCGCTTACGGCCATACCAGCCTGGGTACGCCCGATCTCGTCTGATCTCGGAAGCTAAGCAGGGTCGGGCCTGGTTAGTACTTGGATGGGAGACCGCCTGGGAATACCAGGTGCTGTAAGCATTTTGTCCACGAGGGTGTGCCCCTGCACTATTTCATCAGCAACACTGCCTTGTAGTAAGCATTTAATGATGAATTGACTAAATGCAGCTTCCTGCCTTTTTAATAGGATCAAATTTCCTTGTGTTTTCAATTAGCATCTGCCTTGTATTTATAAGACAAACAAGAATATTGTTGCTGAATGCAGCTTGTGTGTGCTTTGTGCTCCTTTGCCCTGTTCAAATGATGAAAGGAAATAAAGTTTGTATTTTATCCAACTACCTGTGCTAAAAAGTGATGGGAACAGTGTTTGTAATTTCTTCTACTTTTTCAGTGACACAAAGTTCAAGCTGCTTATCTAATTGGTGAAAATGCAATGTCTGTTTATCACACTCACTTTGACTATATATGTTGTAGCAAGAGGTTGTTTCTCGCTTACGGCCATACCAGCCTGGGTACGCCCAATCTCGTCTGATCTCGGAAGCTAAGCAGGGTCGTGCCTGGTTAGTACTTGGATGGGAGACCGCCTGGGAATACCAGGTGCTGTAAGCATTTTGTCCACGAGGGTGTGCTCTTGCACTATTTCATCAGCAACACTGCCTTGTATTAAGCATTTAATGATGAATTGACTAAATGTCTGTTTTATCAGACTCACTTTGACTATATATGTTGTAGCAAGAGATTGTTTCTCGCTTACGGCCATACCAGCCTGGGTACGCCCGATCTCGTCTGATCTCGGAAGCTAAGCAGGGTCGGGCCTGGTTAGTACTTGGATGGGAGACCGCCTGGGAATACCAGGTGCTGTAAGCATTTTGTCCACGAGGGTGTGCCCCTGCACTATTTCATCAGCAACACTGCCTTGTAGTAAGCATTTAATGATGAATTGACTAAATGCAGCTTCCTGCCTTTTTAATAGGATCAAATTTCCTTGTGTTTTCAATTAGCATCTGCCTTGTATTTATAAGACAAACAAGAATATTGTTGCTGAATGCAGCTTGTGTGTGCTTTGTGCTCCTTTGCCCTGTTCAAATGATGAAAGGAAATAAAGTTTGTATTTTATCCAACTACCTGTGCTAAAAAGTGATGGGAAGAGTGTTTGTAATTTCTTCTACTTTTTCAGTGACACAAAGTTCAAGCTGCTTATCTAATTGGTGGAAATGCAATGTCTGTTTATCACACTCACTTTGACTATATATGTTGTAGCAAGAGATTTTTTCTTGCTTACGGCCATACCAGCCTGGGTACGCACGATCTCGGCTGCTCTCGGAAGCTAAGCAGGGTCGGGCCTGGTTAGTACTTGGATGGGAGACCGCCTGGGAATACCAGGTGCTGTAAGCATTTTGTCCACGAGGGTGTGCTCTTGCACTATTTCATCAGCAACACTGCCTTGTAGTAAGCATTTAATGATGAATTGACTAAATGTCTGTTTTATCAGACTCACTTTGACTATATATGTTGTAGCAAGAGGTTGTTTCTCGCTTACGGCCATACCAGCCTGGGTACGCCCAATCTCGTCTGATCTCGGAAGCTAAGCAGGGTCGGGCCTGGTTAGTACTTGGATGGGAGACCGCCTGGGAATACCAGGTGCTGTAAGCATTTTGTCCACGAGGGTGTGCTCTTGCACTATTTCATCAGCAACACTGCCTTGTATTAAGCATTTAATGATGAATTGACTAAATGTCTGTTTTATCAGACTCACTTTGACTATATATGTTGTAGCAAGAGATTGTTTCTCGCTTACGGCCATACCAGCCTGGGTACGCCCGATCTCGTCTGATCTCGGAAGCTAAGCAGGGTCGGGCCTGGTTAGTACTTGGATGGGAGACCGCCTGGGAATACCAGGTGCTGTAAGCATTTTGTCCACGAGGGTGTGCCCCTGCACTATTTCATCAGCAACACTGCCTTGTAGTAAGCATTTAATGATGAATTGACTAAATGCAGCTTCCTGCCTTTTTAATAGGATCAAATTTCCTTGTGTTTTCAATTAGCATCTGCCTTGTATTTATAAGACAAACAAGAATATTGTTGCTGAATGCAGCTTGTGTGTGCTTTGTGCTCCTTTGCCCTGTTCAAATGATGAAAGGAAATAAAGTTTGTATTTTATCCAACTACCTGTGCTAAAAAGTGATGGGAACAGTGTTTGTAATTTCTTCTACTTTTTCAGTGACACAAAGTTCAAGCTGCTTATCTAATTGGTGAAAATGCAATGTCTGTTTATCACACTCACTTTGACTATATATGTTGTAGCAAGAGGTTGTTTCTCGCTTACGGCCATACCAGCCTGGGTACGCCCAATCTCGTCTGATCTCGGAAGCTAAGCAGGGTCGGGCCTGGTTAGTACTTGGATGGGAGACCGCCTGGGAATACCAGGTGCTGTAAGCATTTTGTCCACGAGGGTGTGCTCTTGCACTATTTCATCAGCAACACTGCCTTGTATTAAGCATTTAATGATGAATTGACTAAATGTCTGTTTTATCAGACTCACTTTGACTATATATGTTGTAGCAAGAGATTGTTTCTCGCTTACGGCCATACCAGCCTGGGTACGCCCGATCTCGTCTGATCTCGGAAGCTAAGCATGGTCGGGCCTGGTTAGTACTTGGATGGGAGACCGCCTGGGAATACCAGGTGCTGTAAGCATTTTGTCCACGAGGGTGTGCCCCTGCACTATTTCATCAGCAACACTGCCTTGTAGTAAGCATTTAATGATGAATTGACTAAATGCAGCTTCCTGCCTTTTTAATAGGATCAAATTTCCTTGTGTTTTCAATTAGCATCTGCCTTGTATTTATAAGACAAACAAGAATATTGTTGCTGAATGCAGCTTGTGTGTGCTTTGTGCTCCTTTGCCCTGTTCAAATGATGAAAGGAAATAAAGTTTGTATTTTATCCAACTACCTGTGCTAAAAAGTGATGGGAACAGTGTTTGTAATTTCTTCTACTTTTTCAGTGACACAAAGTTCAAGCTGCTTATCTAATTGGTGAAAATGCAATGTCTGTTTATCACACTCACTTTGACTATATATGTTGTAGCAAGAGATTGTTTCTCGCTTACGGCCATACCAGCCTGGGTACGCCCGATCTCGTCTGATCTCGGAAGCTAAGCAGGGTCGGGCCTGGTTAGTACTTGGATGGGAGACCGCCTGGGAATACCAGGTGCTGTAAGCATTTTGTCCACGAGGGTGTGCCCCTGCACTATTTCATCAGCAACACTGCCTTGTAGTAAGCATTTAATGATGAATTGACTAAATGCAGCTTCCTGCCTTTTTAATAGGATCAAATTTCCTTGTGTTTTCAATTAGCATCTGCCTTGTATTTATAAGACAAACAAGAATATTGTTGCTGAATGCAGCTTGTGTGTGCTTTGTGCTCCTTTGCCCTGTTCAAATGATGAAAGGAAATAAAGTTTGTATTTTATCCAACTACCTGTGCTAAAAAGTGATGGGAACAGTGTTTGTAATTTCTTCTACTTTTTCAGTGACACAAAGTTCAAGCTGCTTATCTAATTGGTGAAAATGCAATGTCTGTTTATCACACTCACTTTGACTATATATGTTGTAGCAAGAGATTGTTTCTCGCTTACGGCCATACCAGCCTGGGTACGCCCGATCTCGTCTGATCTCGGAAGCTAAGCAGGGTCGGGCCTGGTTAGTACTTGGATGGGAGACCGCCTGGGAATACCAGGTGCTGTAAGCATTTTGTCCACGAGGGTGTGCCCCTGCACTATTTCATCAGCAACACTGCCTTGTAGTAAGCATTTAATGATGAATTGACTAAATGCAGCTTCCTGCCTTTTTAATAGGATCAAATTTCCTTGTGTTTTCAATTAGCATCTGCCTTGTATTTATAAGACAAACAAGAATATTGTTGCTGAATGCAGCTTGTGTGTGCTTTGTGCTCCTTTGCCCTGTTCAAATGATGAAAGGAAATAAAGTTTGTATTTTATCCAACTACCTGTGCTAAAAAGTGATGGGAACAGTGTTTGTAATTTCTTCTACTTTTTCAGTGACACAAAGTTCAAGCTGCTTATCTAATTGGTGAAAATGCAATGTCTGTTTATCACACTCACTTTGACTATATATGTTGTAGCAAGAGGTTGTTTCTCGCTTACGGCCATACCAGCCTGGGTACGCCCAATCTCGTCTGATCTCGGAAGCTAAGCAGGGTCGGGCCTGGTTAGTACTTGGATGGGAGACCGCCTGGGAATACCAGGTGCTGTAAGCATTTTGTCCACGAGGGTGTGCTCTTGCACTATTTCATCAGCAACACTGCCTTGTATTAAGCATTTAATGATGAATTGACTAAATGTCTGTTTTATCAGACTCACTTTGACTATATATGTTGTAGCAAGAGATTGTTTCTCGCTTACGGCCATACCAGCCTGGGTACGCCCGATCTCGTCTGATCTCGGAAGCTAAGCAGGGTCGGGCCTGGTTAGTACTTGGATGGGAGACCGCCTGGGAATACCAGGTGCTGTAAGCATTTTGTCCACGAGGGTGTGCCCCTGCACTATTTCATCAGCAACACTGCCTTGTAGTAAGCATTTAATGATGAATTGACTAAATGCAGCTTCCTGCCTTTTTAATAGGATCAAATTTCCTTGTGTTTTCAATTAGCATCTGCCTTGTATTTATAAGACAAACAAGAATATTGTTGCTGAATGCAGCTTGTGTGTGCTTTGTGCTCCTTTGCCCTGTTCAAATGATGAAAGGAAATAAAGTTTGTATTTTATCCAACTACCTGTGCTAAAAAGTGATGGGAAGAGTGTTTGTAATTTCTTCTACTTTTTCAGTGACACAAAGTTCAAGCTGCTTATCTAATTGGTGGAAATGCAATGTCTGTTTATCACACTCACTTTGACTATATATGTTGTAGCAAGAGATTTTTTCTTGCTTACGGCCATACCAGCCTGGGTACGCACGATCTCGGCTGCTCTCGGAAGCTAAGCAGGGTCGGGCCTGGTTAGTACTTGGATGGGAGACCGCCTGGGAATACCAGGTGCTGTAAGCATTTTGTCCACGAGGGTGTGCTCTTGCACTATTTCATCAGCAACACTGCCTTGTAGTAAGCATTTAATGATGAATTGACTAAATGTCTGTTTTATCAGACTCACTTTGACTATATATGTTGTAGCAAGAGGTTGTTTCTCGCTTACGGCCATACCAGCCTGGGTACGCCCAATCTCGTCTGATCTCGGAAGCTAAGCAGGGTCGGGCCTGGTTAGTACTTGGATGGGAGACCGCCTGGGAATACCAGGTGCTGTAAGCATTTTGTCCACGAGGGTGTGCTCTTGCACTATTTCATCAGCAACACTGCCTTGTATTAAGCATTTAATGATGAATTGACTAAATGTCTGTTTTATCAGACTCACTTTGACTATATATGTTGTAGCAAGAGATTGTTTCTCGCTTACGGCCATACCAGCCTGGGTACGCCCGATCTCGTCTGATCTCGGAAGCTAAGCAGGGTCGGGCCTGGTTAGTACTTGGATGGGAGACCGCCTGGGAATACCAGGTGCTGTAAGCATTTTGTCCACGAGGGTGTGCCCCTGCACTATTTCATCAGCAACACTGCCTTGTAGTAAGCATTTAATGATGAATTGACTAAATGCAGCTTCCTGCCTTTTTAATAGGATCAAATTTCCTTGTGTTTTCAATTAGCATCTGCCTTGTATTTATAAGACAAACAAGAATATTGTTGCTGAATGCAGCTTGTGTGTGCTTTGTGCTCCTTTGCCCTGTTCAAATGATGAAAGGAAATAAAGTTTGTATTTTATCCAACTACCTGTGCTAAAAAGTGATGGGAACAGTGTTTGTAATTTCTTCTACTTTTTCAGTGACACAAAGTTCAAGCTGCTTATCTAATTGGTGAAAATGCAATGTCTGTTTATCACACTCACTTTGACTATATATGTTGTAGCAAGAGGTTGTTTCTCGCTTACGGCCATACCAGCCTGGGTACGCCCAATCTCGTCTGATCTCGGAAGCTAAGCAGGGTCGGGCCTGGTTAGTACTTGGATGGGAGACCGCCTGGGAATACCAGGTGCTGTAAGCATTTTGTCCACGAGGGTGTGCTCTTGCACTATTTCATCAGCAACACTGCCTTGTATTAAGCATTTAATGATGAATTGACTAAATGTCTGTTTTATCAGACTCACTTTGACTATATATGTTGTAGCAAGAGATTGTTTCTCGCTTACGGCCATACCAGCCTGGGTACGCCCGATCTCGTCTGATCTCGGAAGCTAAGCAGGGTCGGGCCTGGTTAGTACTTGGATGGGAGACCGCCTGGGAATACCAGGTGCTGTAAGCATTTTGTCCACGAGGGTGTGCCCCTGCACTATTTCATCAGCAACACTGCCTTGTAGTAAGCATTTAATGATGAATTGACTAAATGCAGCTTCCTGCCTTTTTAATAGGATCAAATTTCCTTGTGTTTTCAATTAGCATCTGCCTTGTATTTATAAGACAAACAAGAATATTGTTGCTGAATGCAGCTTGTGTGTGCTTTGTGCTCCTTTGCCCTGTTCAAATGATGAAAGGAAATAAAGTTTGTATTTTATCCAACTACCTGTGCTAAAAAGTGATGGGAACAGTGTTTGTAATTTCTTCTACTTTTTCAGTGACACAAAGTTCAAGCTGCTTATCTAATTGGTGAAAATGCAATGTCTGTTTATCACACTCACTTTGACTATATATGTTGTAGCAAGAGATTGTTTCTCGCTTACGGCCATACCAGCCTGGGTACGCCCGATCTCGTCTGATCTCGGAAGCTAAGCAGGGTCGGGCCTGGTTAGTACTTGGATGGGAGACCGCCTGGGAATACCAGGTGCTGTAAGCATTTTGTCCACGAGGGTGTGCCCCTGCACTATTTCATCAGCAACACTGCCTTGTAGTAAGCATTTAATGATGAATTGACTAAATGCAGCTTCCTGCCTTTTTAATAGGATCAAATTTCCTTGTGTTTTCAATTAGCATCTGCCTTGTATTTATAAGACAAACAAGAATATTGTTGCTGAATGCAGCTTGTGTGTGCTTTGTGCTCCTTTGCCCTGTTCAAATGATGAAAGGAAATAAAGTTTGTATTTTATCCAACTACCTGTGCTAAAAAGTGATGGGAACAGTGTTTGTAATTTCTTCTACTTTTTCAGTGACACAAAGTTCAAGCTGCTTATCTAATTGGTGAAAATGCAATGTCTGTTTATCACACTCACTTTGACTATATATGTTGTAGCAAGAGGTTGTTTCTCGCTTACGGCCATACCAGCCTGGGTACGCCCAATCTCGTCTGATCTCGGAAGCTAAGCAGGGTCGGGCCTGGTTAGTACTTGGATGGGAGACCGCCTGGGAATACCAGGTGCTGTAAGCATTTTGTCCACGAGGGTGTGCTCTTGCACTATTTCATCAGCAACACTGCCTTGTATTAAGCATTTAATGATGAATTGACTAAATGTCTGTTTTATCAGACTCACTTTGACTATATATGTTGTAGCAAGAGATTGTTTCTCGCTTACGGCCATACCAGCCTGGGTACGCCCGATCTCGTCTGATCTCGGAAGCTAAGCAGGGTCGGGCCTGGTTAGTACTTGGATGGGAGACCGCCTGGGAATACCAGGTGCTGTAAGCATTTTGTCCACGAGGGTGTGCCCCTGCACTATTTCATCAGCAACACTGCCTTGTAGTAAGCATTTAATGATGAATTGACTAAATGCAGCTTCCTGCCTTTTTAATAGGATCAAATTTCCTTGTGTTTTCAATTAGCATCTGCCTTGTATTTATAAGACAAACAAGAATATTGTTGCTGAATGCAGCTTGTGTGTGCTTTGTGCTCCTTTGCCCTGTTCAAATGATGAAAGGAAATAAAGTTTGTATTTTATCCAACTACCTGTGCTAAAAAGTGATGGGAACAGTGTTTGTAATTTCTTCTACTTTTTCAGTGACACAAAGTTCAAGCTGCTTATCTAATTGGTGAAAATGCAATGTCTGTTTATCACACTCACTTTGACTATATATGTTGTAGCAAGAGATTGTTTCTCGCTTACGGCCATACCAGCCTGGGTACGCCCGATCTCGTCTGATCTCGGAAGCTAAGCAGGGTCGGGCCTGGTTAGTACTTGGATGGGAGACCGCCTGGGAATACCAGGTGCTGTAAGCATTTTGTCCACGAGGGTGTGCTCTTGCACTATTTCATCAGCAACACTGCCTTGTATTAAGCATTTAATGATGAATTGACTAAATGTCTGTTTTATCAGACTCACTTTGACTATATATGTTGTAGCAAGAGATTGTTTCTCGCTTACGGCCATACCAGCCTGGGTACGCCCGATCTCGTCTGATCTCGGAAGCTAAGCAGGGTCGGGCCTGGTTAGTACTTGGATGGGAGACCGCCTGGGAATACCAGGTGCTGTAAGCATTTTGTCCACGAGGGTGTGCCCCTGCACTATTTCATCAGCAACACTGCCTTGTAGTAAGCATTTAATGATGAATTGACTAAATGCAGCTTCCTGCCTTTTTAATAGGATCAAATTTCCTTGTGTTTTCAATTAGCATCTGCCTTGTATTTATAAGACAAACAAGAATATTGTTGCTGAATGCAGCTTGTGTGTGCTTTGTGCTCCTTTGCCCTGTTCAAATGATGAAAGGAAATAAAGTTTGTATTTTATCCAACTACCTGTGCTAAAAAGTGATGGGAACAGTGTTTGTAATTTCTTCTACTTTTTCAGTGACACAAAGTTCAAGCTGCTTATCTAATTGGTGAAAATGCAATGTCTGTTTATCACACTCACTTTGACTATATATGTTGTAGCAAGAGATTGTTTCTCGCTTACGGCCATACCAGCCTGGGTACGCCCGATCTCGTCTGATCTCGGAAGCTAAGCAGGGTCGGGCCTGGTTAGTACTTGGATGGGAGACCGCCTGGGAATACCAGGTGCTGTAAGCATTTTGTCCACGAGGGTGTGCCCCTGCACTATTTCATCAGCAACACTGCCTTGTAGTAAGCATTTAATGATGAATTGACTAAATGCAGCTTCCTGCCTTTTTAATAGGATCAAATTTCCTTGTGTTTTCAATTAGCATCTGCCTTGTATTTATAAGACAAACAAGAATATTGTTGCTGAATGCAGCTTGTGTGTGCTTTGTGCTCCTTTGCCCTGTTCAAATGATGAAAGGAAATAAAGTTTGTATTTTATCCAACTACCTGTGCTAAAAAGTGATGGGAACAGTGTTTGTAATTTCTTCTACTTTTTCAGTGACACAAAGTTCAAGCTGCTTATCTAATTGGTGAAAATGCAATGTCTGTTTATCACACTCACTTTGACTATATATGTTGTAGCAAGAGATTGTTTCTCGCTTACGGCCATACCAGCCTGGGTACGCCCGATCTCGTCTGATCTCGGAAGCTAAGCAGGGTCGGGCCTGGTTAGTACTTGGATGGGAGACCGCCTGGGAATACCAGGTGCTGTAAGCATTTTGTCCACGAGGGTGTGCTCTTGCACTATTTCATCAGCAACACTGCCTTGTAGTAAGCATTTAATGATGAATTGACTAAATGTCTGTTTTATCAGACTCACTTTGACTATATATGTTGTAGCAAGAGATTGTTTCTCGCTTACGGCCATACCAGCCTGGGTACGCCCGATCTCGTCTGATCTCGGAAGCTAAGCAGGGTCGGGCCTGGTTAGTACTTGGATGGGAGACCGCCTGGGAATACCAGGTGCTGTAAGCATTTTGTCCACGAGGGTGTGCCCCTGCACTATTTCATCAGCAACACTGCCTTGTAGTAAGCATTTAATGATGAATTGACTAAATGCAGCTTCCTGCCTTTTTAATAGGATCAAATTTCCTTGTGTTTTCAATTAGCATCTGCCTTGTATTTATAAGACAAACAAGAATATTGTTGCTGAATGCAGCTTGTGTGTGCTTTGTGCTCCTTTGCCCTGTTCAAATGATGAAAGGAAATAAAGTTTGTATTTTATCCAACTACCTGTGCTAAAAAGTGATGGGAAGAGTGTTTGTAATTTCTTCTACTTTTTCAGTGACACAAAGTTCAAGCTGCTTATCTAATTGGTGGAAATGCAATGTCTGTTTATCACACTCACTTTGACTATATATGTTGTAGCAAGAGATTTTTTCTCGCTTACGGCCATACCAGCCTGGGTACGCACGATCTCGGCTGCTCTCGGAAGCTAAGCAGGGTCGGGCCTGGTTAGTACTTGGATGGGAGACCGCCTGGGAATACCAGGTGCTGTAAGCATTTTGTCCACGAGGGTGTGCTCTTGCACTATTTCATCAGCAACACTGCCTTGTATTAAGCATTTAATGATGAATTGACTAAATGTCTGTTTTATCAGACTCACTTTGACTATATATGTTGTAGCAAGAGATTGTTTCTCGCTTACGGCCATACCAGCCTGGGTACGCCCGATCTCGTCTGATCTCGGAAGCTAAGCAGGGTCGGGCCTGGTTAGTACTTGGATGGGAGACCGCCTGGGAATACCAGGTGCTGTAAGCATTTTGTCCACGAGGGTGTGCCCCTGCACTATTTCATCAGCAACACTGCCTTGTAGTAAGCATTTAATGATGAATTGACTAAATGCAGCTTCCTGCCTTTTTAATAGGATCAAATTTCCTTGTGTTTTCAATTAGCATCTGCCTTGTATTTATAAGACAAACAAGAATATTGTTGCTGAATGCAGCTTGTGTGTGCTTTGTGCTCCTTTGCCCTGTTCAAATGATGAAAGGAAATAAAGTTTGTATTTTATCCAACTACCTGTGCTAAAAAGTGATGGGAACAGTGTTTGTAATTTCTTCTACTTTTTCAGTGACACAAAGTTCAAGCTGCTTATCTAATTGGTGAAAATGCAATGTCTGTTTATCACACTCACTTTGACTATATATGTTGTAGCAAGAGATTTTTTCTCGCTTACGGCCATACCAGCCTGGGTACGCACGATCTCGTCTGATCTCGGAAGCTAAGCAGGGTCGGGCCTGGTTAGTACTTGGATGGGAGACCGCCTGGGAATACCAGGTGCTGTAAGCATTTTGTCCACGAGGGTGTGCTCTTGCACTATTTCATCAGCAACACTGCCTTGTAGTAAGCATTTAATGATGAATTCACTAAATGTCTGTTTTATCAGACTCACTTTGACTATATATGTTGTAGCAAGAGATTGTTTCTCGCTTACGGCCATACCAGCCTGGGTACGCCCGATCTCGTCTGATCTCGGAAGCTAAGCAGGGTCGGGCCTGGTTAGTACTTGGATGGGAGACCGCCTGGGAATACCAGGTGCTGTAAGCATTTTGTCCACGAGGGTGTGCCCCTGCACTATTTCATCAGCAACACTGCCTTGTAGTAAGCATTTAATGATGAATTGACTAAATGCAGCTTCCTGCCTTTTTAATAGGATCAAATTTCCTTGTGTTTTCAATTAGCATCTGCCTTGTATTTATAAGACAAACAAGAATATTGTTGCTGAATGCAGCTTGTGTGTGCTTTGTGCTCCTTTGCCCTGTTCAAATGATGAAAGGAAATAAAGTTTGTATTTTATCCAACTACCTGTGGTAAAAAGTGATGGGAACAGTGTTTGTAATTTCTTCTACTTTTTCAGTGACACAAAGTTCAAGCTGCTTATCTAATTGGTGAAAATGCAATGTCTGTTTATCACACTCACTTTGACTATATATGTTGTAGCAAGAGATTGTTTCTCGCTTACGGCCATACCAGCCTGGGTACGCCCGATCTCGTCTGATCTCGGAAGCTAAGCAGGGTCGGGCCTGGTTAGTACTTGGATGGGAGACCGCCTGGGAATACCAGGTGCTGTAAGCATTTTGTCCACGAGGGTGTGCTCTTGCACTATTTCATCAGCAACACTGCCTTGTATTAAGCATTTAATGATGAATTGACTAAATGTCTGTTTTATCAGACTCACTTTGACTATATATGTTGTAGCAAGAGATTGTTTCTCGCTTACGGCCATACCAGCCTGGGTACGCCCGATCTCGTCTGATCTCGGAAGCTAAGCAGGGTCGGGCCTGGTTAGTACTTGGATGGGAGACCGCCTGGGAATACCAGGTGCTGTAAGCATTTTGTCCACGAGGGTGTGCCCCTGCACTATTTCATCAGCAACACTGCCTTGTAGTAAGCATTTAATGATGAATTGACTAAATGCAGCTTCCTGCCTTTTTAATAGGATCAAATTTCCTTGTGTTTTCAATTAGCATCTGCCTTGTATTTATAAGACAAACAAGAATATTGTTGCTGAATGCAGCTTGTGTGTGCTTTGTGCTCCTTTGCCCTGTTCAAATGATGAAAGGAAATAAAGTTTGTATTTTATCCAACTACCTGTGCTAAAAAGTGATGGGAACAGTGTTTGTAATTTCTTCTACTTTTTCAGTGACACAAAGTTCAAGCTGCTTATCTAATTGGTGAAAATGCAATGTCTGTTTATCACACTCACTTTGACTATATATGTTGTAGCAAGAGATTGTTTCTCGCTTACGGCCATACCAGCCTGGGTACGTCTGATCTCGGAAGCTAAGCAGGGTCGGGCCTGGTTAGTACTTGGATGGGAGACCGCCTGGGAATACCAGGTGCTGTAAGCATTTTGTCCACGAGGGTGTGCTCTTGCACTATTTCATCAGCAACACTGCCTTGTATTAAGCATTTAATGATGAATTGACTAAATGTCTGTTTTATCAGACTCACTTTGACTATATATGTTGTAGCAAGAGATTGTTTCTCGCTTACGGCCATACCAGCCTGGGTACGCCCGATCTCGTCTGATCTCGGAAGCTAAGCAGGGTCGGTCCTGGTTAGTACTTGGATGGGAGACCGCCTGGGAATACCAGGTGCTGTAAGCATTTTGTCCACGAGGGTGTGCCCCTGCACTATTTCATCAGCAACACTGCCTTGTAGTAAGCATTTAATGATGAATTGACTAAATGCAGCTTCCTGCCTTTTTAATAGGATCAAATTTCCTTGTGTTTTCAATTAGCATCTGCCTTGTATTTATAAGACAAACAAGAATATTGTTGCTGAATGCAGCTTGTGTGTGCTTTGTGCTCCTTTGCCCTGTTCAAATGATGAAAGGAAATAAAGTTTGTATTTTATCCAACTACCTGTGCTAAAAAGTGATGGGAACAGTGTTTGTAATTTCTTCTACTTTTTCAGTGACACAAAGTTCAAGCTGCTTATCTAATTGGTGAAAATGCAATGTCTGTTTATCACACTCACTTTGACTATATATGTTGTAGCAAGAGATTGTTTCTCGCTTACGGCCATACCAGCCTGGGTACGCCCGATCTCGTCTGATCTCGGAAGCTAAGCAGGGTCGGGCCTGGTTAGTACTTGGATGGGAGACCGCCTGGGAATACCAGGTGCTGTAAGCATTTTGTCCACGAGGGTGTGCTCTTGCACTATTTCATCAGCAACACTGCCTTGTATTAAGCATTTAATGATGAATTGACTAAATGTCTGTTTTATCAGACTCACTTTGACTATATATGTTGTAGCAAGAGATTGTTTCTCGCTTACGGCCATACCAGCCTGGGTACGCCCGATCTCGTCTGATCTCGGAAGCTAAGCAGGGTCGGGCCTGGTTAGTACTTGGATGGGAGACCGCCTGGGAATACCAGGTGCTGTAAGCATTTTGTCCACGAGGGTGTGCCCCTGCACTATTTCATCAGCAACACTGCCTTGTAGTAAGCATTTAATGATGAATTGACTAAATGCAGCTTCCTGCCTTTTTAATAGGATCAAATTTCCTTGTGTTTTCAATTAGCATCTGCCTTGTATTTATAAGACAAACAAGAATATTGTTGCTGAATGCAGCTTGTGTGTGCTTTGTGCTCCTTTGCCCTGTTCAAATGATGAATGGAAATAAAGTTTGTATTTTATCCAATTACCTGTGCTAAAAAGTGATGGGAACAGTGTTTGTAATTTCTTCTACTTTTTCAGTGACACAAAGTTCAAGCTGCTTATCTAATTGGTGAAAATGCAATGTCTGTTTATCACACTCACTTTGACTATATATGTTGTAGCAAGAGATTGTTTCTCGCTTACGGCCATACCAGCCTGGGTACGCCCGATCTCGTCTGATCTCGGAAGCTAAGCAGGGTCGGGCCTGGTTAGTACTTGGATGGGAGACCGCCTGGGAATACCAGGTGCTGTAAGCATTTTGTCCACGAGGGTGTGCCCCTGCACTATTTCATCAGCAACACTGCCTTGTAGTAAGCATTTAATGATGAATTGACTAAATGCAGCTTCCTGCCTTTTTAATAGGATCAAATTTCCTTGTGTTTTCAATTAGCATCTGCCTTGTATTTATAAGACAAACAAGAATATTGTTGCTGAATGCAGCTTGTGTGTGCTTTGTGCTCCTTTGCCCTGTTCAAATGATGAAAGGAAATAAAGTTTGTATTTTATCCAACTACCTGTGCTAAAAAGTGATGGGAAGAGTGTTTGTAATTTCTTCTACTTTTTCAGTGACACAAAGTTCAAGCTGCTTATCTAATTGGTGGAAATGCAATGTCTGTTTATCACACTCACTTTGACTATATATGTTGTAGCAAGAGATTTTTTCTTGCTTACGGCCATACCAGCCTGGGTACGCACGATCTCGGCTGCTCTCGGAAGCTAAGCAGGGTCGGGCCTGGTTAGTACTTGGATGGGAGACCGCCTGGGAATACCAGGTGCTGTAAGCATTTTGTCCACGAGGGTGTGCTCTTGCACTATTTCATCAGCAACACTGCCTTGTAGTAAGCATTTAATGATGAATTGACTAAATGTCTGTTTTATCAGACTCACTTTGACTATATATGTTGTAGCAAGAGATTGTTTCTCGCTTACGGCCATATCAGCCTGGGTACTCCCGATCTCGTCTGATCTCGGAAGCTAAGCAGGGTCGGGCCTGGTCAGTACTTGGATGGTAGACCGCCTGGGAATACCAGGTGCTGTAAGCATTTTGTCCACGAGGGTGTGCTCTTGCACTATTTCATCAGCAACACTGCCTTGTAGTAAGCATTTAATGATGAATTGACTAAATGCAGCTTCCTGCCTTTTTAATAGGATCAAATTTCCTTGTGTTTTCAATTAGCATCTGCCTTGTATTTATAAGACAAACAAGAATATTGTTGCTGAATGCAGCTTGTGTGTGCTTTGTGCTCCTTTGCCCTGTTCAAATGATGAAAGGAAATAAAGTTTGTATTTTATCCAACTACCTGTGCTAAAAAGTGATGGGAAGAGTGTTTGTAATTTCTTCTACTTTTTCAGTGACACAAAGTTCAAGCTGCTTATCTAATTGGTGGAAATGCAATGTCTGTTTATCACACTCACTTTGACTATATATGTTGTAGCAAGAGATTTTTTCTTGCTTACGGCCATACCAGCCTGGGTACGCACGATCTCGGCTGCTCTCGGAAGCTAAGCAGGGTCGGGCCTGGTTAGTACTTGGATGGGAGACCGCCTGGGAATACCAGGTGCTGTAAGCATTTTGTCCACGAGGGTGTGCTCTTGCACTATTTCATCAGCAACACTGCCTTGTAGTAAGCATTTAATGATGAATTGACTAAATGTCTGTTTTATCAGACTCACTTTGACTATATATGTTGTAGCAAGAGATTGTTTCTCGCTTACGGCCATATCAGCCTGGGTACTCCCGATCTCGTCTGATCTCGGAAGCTAAGCAGGGTCGGGCCTGGTTAGTACTTGGATGGGAGACCGCCTGGGAATACCAGGTGCTGTAAGCATTTTGTCCACGAGGGTGTGCTCTTGCACTATTTCATCAGCAACACTGCCTTGTAGTAAGCATTTAATGATGAATTGACTAAATGCAGCTTCCTGCCTTTTTAATAGGATCAATTTTCCTTGTGTTTTCAATTAGCATCTGCCTTGTATTTATAAGACAAAAAAGAATATTGTTGCTGAATGCAGCTTGTGTGTGCTTTGTGCTCCTTTGCCCTGTTCAATTGATGAAAGGAAATAAAGTTTGTATTTTATCCAACTACCTGTGCTAAAAAGTGATGGGAACAGTGTTTGTAATTTCTTCTACTTTTTCAGTGACACAAAGTTCAAGCTGCTTATCTAATTGGTGAAAATGCAATGTCTGTTTATCACACTCACTTTGACTATATATGTTGTAGCAAGAGATTGTTTCTCGCTTACGGCCATACCAGCCTGGGTACGCCCGATCTCGTCTGATCTCGGAAGCTAAGCAGGGTCGGGCCTGGTTAGTACTTGGATGGGAGACCGCCTGGGAATACCAGGTGCTGTAAGCATTTTGTCCACGAGGGTGTGCTCTTGCACTATTTCATCAGCAACACTGCCTTGTATTAAGCATTTAATGATGAATTGACTAAATGTCTGTTTTATCAGACTCACTTTGACTATATATGTTGTAGCAAGAGATTGTTTCTCGCTTACGGCCATACCAGCCTGGGTACGCCCGATCTCGTCTGATCTCGGAAGCTAAGCAGGGTCGGGCCTGGTTAGTACTTGGATGGGAGACCGCCTGGGAATACCAGGTGCTGTAAGCATTTTGTCCACGAGGGTGTGCCCCTGCACTATTTCATCAGCAACACTGCCTTGTAGTAAGCATTTAATGATGAATTGACTAAATGCAGCTTCCTGCCTTTTTAATAGGATCAAATTTCCTTGTGTTTTCAATTAGCATCTGCCTTGTATTTATAAGACAAACAAGAATATTGTTGCTGAATGCAGCTTGTGTGTGCTTTGTGCTCCTTTGCCCTGTTCAAATGATGAATGGAAATAAAGTTTGTATTTTATCCAATTACCTGTGCTAAAAAGTGATGGGAACAGTGTTTGTAATTTCTTCTACTTTTTCAGTGACACAAAGTTCAAGCTGCTTATCTAATTGGTGAAAATGCAATGTCTGTTTATCACACTCACTTTGACTATATATGTTGTAGCAAGAGATTGTTTCTCGCTTACGGCCATACCAGCCTGGGTACGCCCGATCTCGTCTGATCTCGGAAGCTAAGCAGGGTCGGGCCTGGTTAGTACTTGGATGGGAGACCGCCTGGGAATACCAGGTGCTGTAAGCATTTTGTCCACGAGGGTGTGCCCCTGCACTATTTCATCAGCAACACTGCCTTGTAGTAAGCATTTAATGATGAATTGACTAAATGCAGCTTCCTGCCTTTTTAATAGGATCAAATTTCCTTGTGTTTTCAATTAGCATCTGCCTTGTATTTATAAGACAAACAAGAATATTGTTGCTGAATGCAGCTTGTGTGTGCTTTGTGCTCCTTTGCCCTGTTCAAATGATGAAAGGAAATAAAGTTTGTATTTTATCCAACTACCTGTGCTAAAAAGTGATGGGAAGAGTGTTTGTAATTTCTTCTACTTTTTCAGTGACACAAAGTTCAAGCTGCTTATCTAATTGGTGGAAATGCAATGTCTGTTTATCACACTCACTTTGACTATATATGTTGTAGCAAGAGATTTTTTCTTGCTTACGGCCATACCAGCCTGGGTACGCACGATCTCGGCTGCTCTCGGAAGCTAAGCAGGGTCGGGCCTGGTTAGTACTTGGATGGGAGACCGCCTGGGAATACCAGGTGCTGTAAGCATTTTGTCCACGAGGGTGTGCTCTTGCACTATTTCATCAGCAACACTGCCTTGTAGTAAGCATTTAATGATGAATTGACTAAATGTCTGTTTTATCAGACTCACTTTGACTATATATGTTGTAGCAAGAGATTGTTTCTCGCTTACGGCCATATCAGCCTGGGTACTCCCGATCTCGTCTGATCTCGGAAGCTAAGCAGGGTCGGGCCTGGTCAGTACTTGGATGGTAGACCGCCTGGGAATACCAGGTGCTGTAAGCATTTTGTCCACGAGGGTGTGCTCTTGCACTATTTCATCAGCAACACTGCCTTGTAGTAAGCATTTAATGATGAATTGACTAAATGCAGCTTCCTGCCTTTTTAATAGGATCAAATTTCCTTGTGTTTTCAATTAGCATCTGCCTTGTATTTATAAGACAAACAAGAATATTGTTGCTGAATGCAGCTTGTGTGTGCTTTGTGCTCCTTTGCCCTGTTCAAATGATGAAAGGAAATAAAGTTTGTATTTTATCCAACTACCTGTGCTAAAAAGTGATGGGAAGAGTGTTTGTAATTTCTTCTACTTTTTCAGTGACACAAAGTTCAAGCTGCTTATCTAATTGGTGGAAATGCAATGTCTGTTTATCACACTCACTTTGACTATATATGTTGTAGCAAGAGATTTTTTCTTGCTTACGGCCATACCAGCCTGGGTACGCACGATCTCGGCTGCTCTCGGAAGCTAAGCAGGGTCGGGCCTGGTTAGTACTTGGATGGGAGACCGCCTGGGAATACCAGGTGCTGTAAGCATTTTGTCCACGAGGGTGTGCTCTTGCACTATTTCATCAGCAACACTGCCTTGTAGTAAGCATTTAATGATGAATTGACTAAATGTCTGTTTTATCAGACTCACTTTGACTATATATGTTGTAGCAAGAGATTGTTTCTCGCTTACGGCCATATCAGCCTGGGTACTCCCGATCTCGTCTGATCTCGGAAGCTAAGCAGGGTCGGGCCTGGTTAGTACTTGGATGGGAGACCGCCTGGGAATACCAGGTGCTGTAAGCATTTTGTCCACGAGGGTGTGCTCTTGCACTATTTCATCAGCAACACTGCCTTGTAGTAAGCATTTAATGATGAATTGACTAAATGCAGCTTCCTGCCTTTTTAATAGGATCAATTTTCCTTGTGTTTTCAATTAGCATCTGCCTTGTATTTATAAGACAAAAAAGAATATTGTTGCTGAATGCAGCTTGTGTGTGCTTTGTGCTCCTTTGCCCTGTTCAATTGATGAAAGGAAATAAAGTTTGTATTTTATCCAACTACCTGTGCTAAAAAGTCATGGGAAGAGTGTTTGTAATTTCTTCTACTTTTTCAGTGACACAAAGTTCAAGCTGCTTATCTAATTGGTGGAAATGCAATGTCTGTTTATCACACTCACTTTGACTATATATGTTGTAGCAAGAGATTTTTTCTCGCTTACGGCCATACCAGCCTGGGTACGCACGATCTCGTCTGATCTCGGAAGCTAAGCAGGGTCGGGCCTGGTTAGTACTTGGATGGGAGACCGCCTGGGAATACCAGGTGCTGTAAGCATTTTGTCCACGAGGGTGTGCTCTTGCACTATTTCATCAGCAACACTGCCTTGTAGTAAGCATTTAATGATGAATTCACTAAATGTCTGTTTTATCAGACTCACTTTGACTATATATGTTGTAGCAAGAGATTCTTTCTCGCTTACGGCCATATCAGCCTGGGTACGCCCGATCTCGTCTGATCTCGGAAGCTAAGCAGGGTCGGGCCTGGTTAGTACTTGGATGGGAGACCGCCTGGGAATACCAGGTGCTGTAAGCATTTTGTCCACGAGGGTGTGCCCCTGCACTATTTCATCAGCAACACTGCCTTGTAGTAAGCATTTAATGATGAATTGACTAAATGCAGCTTCCTGCCTTTTTAATAGGATCAAATTTCCTTGTGTTTTCAATTAGCATCTGCCTTGTATTTATAAGACAAACAAGAATATTGTTGCTGAATGCAGCTTGTGTGTGCTTTGTGCTCCTTTGCCCTGTTCAAATGATGAATGGAAATAAAGTTTGTATTTTATCCAATTACCTGTGCTAAAAAGTGATGGGAACAGTGTTTGTAATTTCTTCTACTTTTTCAGTGACACAAAGTTCAAGCTGCTTATCTAATTGGTGAAAATGCAATGTCTGTTTATCACACTCACTTTGACTATATATGTTGTAGCAAGAGATTGTTTCTCGCTTACGGCCATACCAGCCTGGGTACGCCCGATCTCGTCTGATCTCGGAAGCTAAGCAGGGTCGGGCCTGGTTAGTACTTGGATGGGAGACCGCCTGGGAATACCAGGTGCTGTAAGCATTTTGTCCACGAGGGTGTGCCCCTGCACTATTTCATCAGCAACACTGCCTTGTAGTAAGCATTTAATGATGAATTGACTAAATGCAGCTTCCTGCCTTTTTAATAGGATCAAATTTCCTTGTGTTTTCAATTAGCATCTGCCTTGTATTTATAAGACAAACAAGAATATTGTTGCTGAATGCAGCTTGTGTGTGCTTTGTGCTCCTTTGCCCTGTTCAAATGATGAAAGGAAATAAAGTTTGTATTTTATCCAACTACCTGTGCTAAAAAGTGATGGGAAGAGTGTTTGTAATTTCTTCTACTTTTTCAGTGACACAAAGTTCAAGCTGCTTATCTAATTGGTGGAAATGCAATGTCTGTTTATCACACTCACTTTGACTATATATGTTGTAGCAAGAGATTTTTTCTTGCTTACGGCCATACCAGCCTGGGTACGCACGATCTCGGCTGCTCTCGGAAGCTAAGCAGGGTCGGGCCTGGTTAGTACTTGGATGGGAGACCGCCTGGGAATACCAGGTGCTGTAAGCATTTTGTCCACGAGGGTGTGCTCTTGCACTATTTCATCAGCAACACTGCCTTGTAGTAAGCATTTAATGATGAATTCACTAAATGTCTGTTTTATCAGACTCACTTTGACTATATATGTTGTAGCAAGAGATTGTTTCTCGCTTACGGCCATATCAGCCTGGGTACGCCCGATCTCGTCTGATCTCGGAAGCTAAGCAGGGTCGGGCCTGGTTAGTACTTGGATGGGAGACCGCCTGGGAATACCAGGTGCTGTAAGCATTTTGTCCACGAGGGTGTGCTCTTGCACTATTTCATCAGCAACACTGCCTTGTAGTAAGCATTTAATGATGAATTCACTAAATGTCTGTTTTATCAGACTCACTTTGACTATATATGTTGTAGCAAGAGATTGTTTCTCGCTTACGGCCATATCAGCCTGGGTACGCCCGATCTCGTCTGATCTCGGAAGCTAAGCAGGGTCGGGCCTGGTTAGTACTTGGATGGGAGACCGCCTGGGAATACCAGGTGCTGTAAGCATTTTGTCCACGAGGGTGTGCCCCTGCACTATTTCATCAGCAACACTGCCTTGTAGTAAGCATTTAATGATGAATTGACTAAATGCAGCTTCCTGCCTTTTTAATAGGATCAAATTTCCTTGTGTTTTCAATTAGCATCTGCCTTGTATTTATAAGACAAACAAGAATATTGTTGCTGAATGCAGCTTGTGTGTGCTTTGTGCTCCTTTGCCCTGTTCAAATGATGAATGGAAATAAAGTTTGTATTTTATCCAATTACCTGTGCTAAAAAGTGATGGGAACAGTGTTTGTAATTTCTTCTACTTTTTCAGTGACACAAAGTTCAAGCTGCTTATCTAATTGGTGAAAATGCAATGTCTGTTTATCACACTCACTTTGACTATATATGTTGTAGCAAGAGATTGTTTCTCGCTTACGGCCATACCAGCCTGGGTACGCCCGATCTCGTCTGATCTCGGAAGCTAAGCAGGGTCTGGCCTGGTTAGTACTTGGATGGGAGACCGCCTGGGAATACCAGGTGCTGTAAGCATTTTGTCCACGAGGGTGTGCCCCTGCACTATTTCATCAGCAACACTGCCTTGTAGTAAGCATTTAATGATGAATTGACTAAATGCAGCTTCCTGCCTTTTTAATAGGATCAAATTTCCTTCTGTTTTCAATTAGCATCTGCCTTGTATTTATAAGACAAACAAGAATATTGTTGCTGAATGCAGCTTGTGTGTGCTTTGTGCTCCTTTGCCCTGTTCAAATGATGAAAGGAAATAAAGTTTGTATTTTATCCAACTACCTGTGCTAAAAAGTGATGGGAAGAGTGTTTGTAATTTCTTCTACTTTTTCAGTGACACAAAGTTCAAGCTGCTTATCTAATTGGTGGAAATGCAATGTCTGTTTATCACACTCACTTTGACTATATATGTTGTAGCAAGAGATTTTTTCTTGCTTACGGCCATACCAGCCTGGGTACGCACGATCTCGGCTGCTCTCGGAAGCTAAGCAGGGTCGGGCCTGGTTAGTACTTGGATGGGAGACCGCCTGGGAATACCAGGTGCTGTAAGCATTTTGTCCACGAGGGTGTGCTCTTGCACTATTTCATCAGCAACACTGCCTTGTAGTAAGCATTTAATGATGAATTGACTAAATGCAGCTTCCTGCCTTTTTAATAGGATCAAATTTCCTTGTGTTTTCAATTAGCATCTGCCTTGTATTTATAAGACAAACAAGAATATTGTTGCTGAATGCAGCTTGTGTGTGCTTTGTGCTCCTTTCCCCTGTTCAAATGATGAAAGGAAAAAAAGTTTGTATTTTATCCAACTACCTGTGCTAAAAAGTGATGGGAACAGTGTTTGTAATTTCTTCTACTTTTTCAGTGACACAAAGTTCAAGCTGCTTATCTAATTGGTGAAAATGCAATGTCTGTTTATCACACTCACTTTGACTATATATGTTGTAGCAAGAGATTGTTTCTAGCTTACGGCCATACCAGCCTGGGTACTCCCGATCTCGTCTGATCTCGGAAGCTAAGCAGGGTCGGGCCTGGTTAGTACTTGGATGGGAGACCGCCTGGGAATACCAGGTGCTGTAAGCATTTTGTCCACGAGGGTGTGCTCTTGCACTATTTCATCAGCAACACTGCCTTGTAGTAAGCATTTAATGATGAATTGACTAAATGCAGCTTCCTGCCTTTTTAATAGGATCAATTTTCCTTGTGTTTTCAATTAGCATCTGCCTTGTATTTATAAGACAAACAAGAATATTGTTGCTGAATGCAGCTTGTGTGTGCTTTGTGCTCCTTTGCCCTGTTCAATTGATGAAAGGAAATAAAGTTTGTATTTTATCCAACTACCTGTGCTAAAAAGTCATGGGAAGAGTGTTTGTAATTTCTTCTACTTTTTCAGTGACACAAAGTTCAAGCTGCTTATCTAATTGGTGGAAATGCAATGTCTGTTTATCACACTCACTTTGACTATATATGTTGTAGCAAGAGATTTTTTCTCGCTTACGGCCATACCAGCCTGGGTACGCACGATCTCGTCTGATCTCGGAAGCTAAGCAGGGTCGGGCCTGGTTAGTACTTGGATGGGAGACCGCCTGGGAATACCAGGTGCTGTAAGCATTTTGTCCACGAGGGTGTGCTCTTGCACTATTTCATCAGCAACACTGCCTTGTAGTAAGCATTTAATGATGAATTCACTAAATGTCTGTTTTATCAGACTCACTTTGACTATATATGTTGTAGCAAGAGATTGTTTCTCGCTTACGGCCATATCAGCCTGGGTACGCCCGATCTCGTCTGATCTCGGAAGCTAAGCAGGGTCGGGCCTGGTTAGTACTTGGATGGGAGACCGCCTGGGAATACCAGGTGCTGTAAGCATTTTGTCCACGAGGGTGTGCTCTTGCACTATTTCATCAGCAAGACTGCCTTGTAGTAAGCATTTAATGATGAATTGACTAAATGCAGCTTCCTGCCTTTTTAATAGGATCAAATTTCCTTGTGTTTTCAATTAGCATCTGCCTTGTATTTATAAGACAAACAAGAATATTGTTGCTGAATGCAGCTTGTGTGTGCTTTGTGCTCCTTTGCCCTGTTCAAATGATGAAAGGAAATAAAGTTTGTATTTTATCCAACTACCTGTGCTAAAAAGTGATGGGAAGAGTGTTTGTAATTTCTTCTACTTTT
This sequence comes from Salmo salar, assembly GCF_965601325.2. NCBI lineage: Eukaryota > Metazoa > Chordata > Actinopteri > Salmoniformes > Salmonidae > Salmo > Salmo salar. The sequence goes on from NC_138298.1 coordinate 2,497,253, forward strand.
TCAGTGACACAAAGTTCAAGCTGCTTATCTAATTGGTGGAAATGCAATGTCTGTTTATCACACTCACTTTGACTATATATGTTGTAGCAAGAGATTTTTTCTCGCTTACGGCCATACCAGCCTGGGTACGCACGATCTCGGCTGCTCTCGGAAGCTAAGCAGGGTCGGGCCTGGTTAGTACTTGGATGGGAGACCGCCTGGGAATACCAGGTGCTGTAAGCATTTTGTCCACGAGGGTGTGCTCTTGC
>NC_138298.1:2505000-2522500 GCF_965601325.2 Salmo salar
TCGGGCCTGGTCAGTACTTGGATGGTAGACCGCCTGGGAATGCCAGGTGCTGTAAGCATTTTGTCCACGAGGGTGTGCTCTTGCACTATTTCATCAGCAACACTGCCTTGTAGTAAGCGTTTAATGATGAATTGACTAAATGCAGCTTCCTGCCTTTTTAATAGGATCAAATTTCCTTGTGTTTTCAATTAGCATCTGCCTTGTATTTATAAGACAAACAAGAATATTGTTGCTGAATGCAGCTTGTGTGTGCTTTGTGCTCCTTTGCCCTGTTCAAATGATGAAAGGAAATAAAGTTTGTATTTTATCCAACTACCTGTGCTAAAAAGTGATGGGAACAGTGTTTGTAATTTCTTCTACTTTTTCAGTGACACAAAGTTCAAGCTGCTTATCTAATTGGTGAAAATGCAATGTCTGTTTATCACACTCACTTTGACTATATATGTTGTAGCAAGAGATTGTTTCTAGCTTACGGCCATACCAGCCTGGGTACTCCCGATCTCGTCTGATCTCGGAAGCTAAGCAGGGTTGGGCCTGGTTAGTACTTGGATGGGAGACTCCCTGGGAATACCAGGTGCTGTAAGCATTTTGTCCACGAGGGTGTGCTCTTGCACTATTTCATCAGCAACACTGCCTTGTAGTAAGCATTTAATGATGAATTGACTGAATGTCTGTTTTATCAGACTCACTTTGACTATATATGTTGTAGCAAGAGATTGTTTCTCGCTTACGGCCATATCAGCCTGGCTACGCCCGATCTTGTCTGATCTCGGAAGCTAAGCAGGGTCGGGCCTGTTTAGTACTTGGATGGGAGACCGCCTGGGAATACCAGGTGCTGTAAGCATTTTGTCCACGAGGGTGTGCTCTTGCACTATTTCATCAGCAACACTGCCTTGTAGTAAGCATTTAATGATAAATTGACTAAATGCAGCTTCCTGCCTTTTTAATAGGATCAAATTTCCTTGTGTTTTCAATTAGCATCTGCCTTGTATTTATAAGACAAACAAGAATATTGTTGCTGAATGCAGCTTCTGTGTGCTTTGTGCTCCTTTGCCCTGTTCAAATGATGAAAGGAAATAAAGTTTGTATTTTATCCAACTACCTGTGCTAAAAAGTGATGGGAACAGTGTTTGTAATTTCTTCTACTTTTTCAGTGACACAAAGTTCAAGCTGCTTATCTAATTGGTGAAAATGCAATGTCTGTTTATCACACTCACTTTGACTATATATGTTGTAGCAAGAGATTGTTTCTAGCTTACGGCCATACCAGCCTGGGTACTCCCGATCTCGTCTGATCTCGGAAGCTAAGCAGGGTTGGGCCTGGTTAGTGCTTGGATGGGAGACCGCCTGGGAATACCAGGTGCTGTAAGCATTTTGTCCACGAGGGTGTGCTCTTGCACTATTTCATCAGCAACACTGCCTTGTAGTAAGCATTTAATGATGAATTGACTAAATGTCTGTTTTATCAGACTCACTTTGACTATATATGTTGTAGCAAGAGATTGTTTCTAGCGTACGGCCATATCAGCCTGGGTATGCCCGATCTCGTCTGATCTCGGAAGCTAAGCAGGGTCGGGCCTGGTTAGTACTTGGATGGGAGACCGCCTGGGAATACCAGGTGCTGTAAGCATTTTGTCCACGAGGGTGTGCTCTTGCACTATTTCATCAGCAACACTGCCTTGTAGTAAGCATTTAATGATGAATTGACTAAATGTCTGTTTTATCAGACTCACTTTGACTATATATGTTGTAGCAAGAGATTGTTTCTCGCTTACGGCCATATCAGCCTGGGTTCACCCGATCTTGTCTGATCTCGGAAGCTAAGCAGGGTCGGGCCTGGTTAGTACTTGGATGGGAGACCGCCTGGGAATACCAGGTGCTGTAAGCATTTCGTCCACGAGGGTGTGCTCTTGCACTATTTCATCAGCAACACTGCCTTGTAGTAAGCATTTAATGATTAATTGACTAAATGCAGCTTCCTGCCTTTTTAATAGGATCACATTTCCTTGTGTTTTCAATTAGCATCTGCCTTGTATTTATAAGACAAACAAGAATATTGTTGCTGAATGCAGCTTGTGTGTGCTTTGTGCTCCTTTGCCCTGTTCAAATGATGAAAGGAAATAAAGTTTGTATTTTATCCAACTACCTGTGCTAAAAAGTGATGGGAACAGTGTTTGTAATTTCTTCTACTTTTTCAGTGACACAAAGTTCAAGCTGCTTATCTAATTGGTGAAAATGCAATGTCTGTTTATCACACTCACTTTGACTATATATGTTGTAGCAAGAGATTGTTTCTAGCTTACGGCCATACCAGCCTGGGTACTCCCGATCTCGTCTGATCTCGGAAGCTAAGCAGGGTTGGGCCTGGTTAGTACTTGGATGGGAGACCGCCTGGGAATACCAGGTGCTGTGAGCATTTTGTCCACGAGGGTGTGCTCTTGCACTATTTCATCAGCAACACTGCCTTGTAGTAAGCATTTAATGATGAATTGACTAAATGTCTGTTTTATCAGACTCACTTTGACTATATATGTTGTAGCAAGAGATTGTTTCTAGCGTACGGCCATATCAGCCTGGGTATGCCCGATCTCGTCTGATCTCGGAAGCTAAGCAGGGTCGGGCCTGGTTAGTACTTGGATGGGAGACCGCCTGGGAATACCAGGTGCTGTAAGCATTTTGTCCACGAGGGTGTGCTCTTGCACTATTTCATCAGCAACACTGCCTTGTAGTAAGCATTTAATGATGAATTGACTAAATGTCTGTTTTATCAGATTCACTTTGACTATATATGTTGTAGCAAGAGATTGTTTCTCGCTTACGGCCATATCAGCCTGGGTTCACCCGATCTTGTCTGATCTCGGAAGCTAAGCAGGGTCGGGCCTGGTTAGTACTTGGATGGGAGACCGCCTGGGAATACCAGGTGCTGTAAGCATTTCGTCCACGAGGGTGTGCTCTTGCACTATTTCATCAGCAACACTGCCTTGTAGTAAGCATTTAATGATTAATTGACTAAATGCAGCTTCCTGCCTTTTTAATAGGATCAAATTTCCTTGTGTTTTCAATTAGCATCTGCCTTGTATTTATAAGACAAACAAGAATATTGTTGCTGAATGCAGCTTGTGTGTGCTTTGTGCTCCTTTGCCCTGTTCAAATGATGAAAGGAAATAAAGTTTGTATTTTATCCAACTACCTGTGCTAAAAAGTGATGGGAACAGTGTTTGTAATTTCTTCTACTTTTTCAGTGACACAAAGTTCAAGCTGCTTATCTAATTGGTGAAAATGCAATGTCTGTTTATCACACTCACTTTGACTATATATGTTGTAGCAAGAGATTGTTTCTAGCTTACGGCCATACCAGCCTGGGTACTCCCGATCTCGTCTGATCTCGGAAGCTAAGCAGGGTTGGGCCTGGTTAGTACTTGGATGGGAGACTCCCTGGGAATACCAGGTGCTGTAAGCATTTTGTCCACGAGGGTGTGCTCTTGCACTATTTCATCAGCAACACTGCCTTGTAGTAAGCATTTAATGATGAATTGACTAAATGTCTGTTTTATCAGACTCACTTTGACTATATATGTTGTAGCAAGAGATTGTTTCTCGCTTACGGCCATATCAGCCTGGCTACGCCCGATCTTGTCTGATCTCGGAAGCTAAGCAGGGTCGGGCCTGTTTAGTACTTGGATGGGAGACCGCCTGGGAATACCAGGTGCTGTAAGCATTTTGTCCACGAGGGTGTGCTCTTGCACTATTTCATCAGCAACACTGCCTTGTAGTAAGCATTTAATGATAAATTGACTAAATGCAGCTTCCTGCCTTTTTAATAGGATCAAATTTCCTTGTGTTTTCAATTAGCATCTGCCTTGTATTTATAAGACAAACAAGAATATTGTTGCTGAATGCAGCTTCTGTGTGCTTTGTGCTCCTTTGCCCTGTTCAAATGATGAAAGGAAATAAAGTTTGTATTTTATCCAACTACCTGTGCTAAAAAGTGATGGGAACAGTGTTTGTAATTTCTTCTACTTTTTCAGTGACACAAAGTTCAAGCTGCTTATCTAATTGGTGAAAATGCAATGTCTGTTTATCACACTCACTTTGACTATATATGTTGTAGCAAGAGGTTGTTTCTAGCGTACGGCCATATCAGCCTGGGTATGCCCGATCTCGTCTGATCTCGGAAGCTAAGCAGGGTCGGGCCTGGTTAGTACTTGGATGGGAGACCGCCTGGGAATACCAGGTGCTGTAAGCATTTTGTCCACGAGGGTGTGCTCTTGCACTATTTCATCAGCAACACTGCCTTGTAGTAAGCATTTAATGATGAATTGACTAAATGTCTGTTTTATCAGACTCACTTTGACTATATATGTTGTAGCAAGAGATTGTTTCTCGCTTACGGCCATATCAGCCTGGGTTCACCCGATCTTGTCTGATCTCGGAAGCTAAGCAGGGTCGGGCCTGGTTAGTACTTGGATGGGAGACCGCCTGGGAATACCAGGTGCTGTAAGCATTTCGTCCACGAGGGTGTGCTCTTGCACTATTTCATCAGCAACACTGCCTTGTAGTAAGCATTTAATGATTAATTGACTAAATGCAGCTTCCTGCCTTTTTAATAGGATCAAATTTCCTTGTGTTTTCAATTAGCATCTGCCTTGTATTTATAAGACAAACAAGAATATTGTTGCTGAATGCAGCTTGTGTGTGCTTTGTGCTCCTTTGCCCTGTTCAAATGATGAAAGGAAATAAAGTTTGTATTTTATCCAACTACCTGTGCTAAAAAGTGATGGGAACAGTGTTTGTAATTTCTTCTACTTTTTCAGTGACACAAAGTTCAAGCTGCTTATCTAATTGGTGAAAATGCAATGTCTGTTTATCACACTCACTTTGACTATATATGTTGTAGCAAGAGATTGTTTCTAGCTTACGGCCATACCAGCCTGGGTACTCCCGATCTCGTCTGATCTCGGAAGCTAAGCAGGGTTGGGCCTGGTTAGTACTTGGATGGGAGACTCCCTGGGAATACCAGGTGCTGTAAGCATTTTGTCCACGAGGGTGTGCTCTTGCACTATTTCATCAGCAACACTGCCTTGTAGTAAGCATTTAATGATGAATTGACTAAATGTCTGTTTTATCAGACTCACTTTGACTATATATGTTGTAGCAAGAGATTGTTTCTCGCTTACGGCCATATCAGCCTGGCTACGCCCGATCTTGTCTGATCTCGGAAGCTAAGCAGGGTCGGGCCTGTTTAGTACTTGGATGGGAGACCGCCTGGGAATACCAGGTGCTGTAAGCATTTTGTCCACGAGGGTGTGCTCTTGCACTATTTCATCAGCAACACTGCCTTGTAGTAAGCATTTAATGATAAATTGACTAAATGCAGCTTCCTGCCTTTTTAATAGGATCAAATTTCCTTGTGTTTTCAATTAGCATCTGCCTTGTATTTATAAGACAAACAAGAATATTGTTGCTGAATGCAGCTTCTGTGTGCTTTGTGCTCCTTTGCCCTGTTCAAATGATGAAAGGAAATAAAGTTTGTATTTTATCCAACTACCTGTGCTAAAAAGTGATGGGAACAGTGTTTGTAATTTCTTCTACTTTTTCAGTGACACAAAGTTCAAGCTGCTTATCTAATTGGTGAAAATGCAATGTCTGTTTATCACACTCACTTTGACTATATATGTTGTAGCAAGAGATTGTTTCTAGCTTACGGCCATACCAGCCTGGGTACTCCCGATCTCGTCTGATCTCGGAAGCTAAGCAGGGTTGGGCCTGGTTAGTACTTGGATGGGAGACTCCCTGGGAATACCAGGTGCTGTAAGCATTTTGTCCACGAGGGTGTGCTCTTGCACTATTTCATCAGCAACACTGCCTTGTAGTAAGCATTTAATGATGAATTGACTAAATGTCTGTTTTATCAGACTCACTTTGACTATATATGTTGTAGCAAGAGATTGTTTCTCGCTTACGGCCATATCAGCCTGGCTACGCCCGATCTTGTCTGATCTCGGAAGCTAAGCAGGGTCGGGCCTGTTTAGTACTTGGATGGGAGACCGCCTGGGAATACCAGGTGCTGTAAGCATTTTGTCCACGAGGGTGTGCTCTTGCACTATTTCATCAGCAACACTGCCTTGTAGTAAGCATTTAATGATAAATTGACTAAATGCAGCTTCCTGCCTTTTTAATAGGATCAAATTTCCTTGTGTTTTCAATTAGCATCTGCCTTGTATTTATAAGACAAACAAGAATATTGTTGCTGAATGCAGCTTCTGTGTGCTTTGTGCTCCTTTGCCCTGTTCAAATGATGAAAGGAAATAAAGTTTGTATTTTATCCAACTACCTGTGCTAAAAAGTGATGGGAACAGTGTTTGTAATTTCTTCTACTTTTTCAGTGACACAAAGTTCAAGCTGCTTATCTAATTGGTGAAAATGCAATGTCTGTTTATCACACTCACTTTGACTATATATGTTGTAGCAAGAGATTGTTTCTAGCTTACGGCCATACCAGCCTGGGTACTCCCGATCTCGTCTGATCTCGGAAGCTAAGCAGGGTTGGGCCTGGTTAGTGCTTGGATGGGAGACCGCCTGGGAATACCAGGTGCTGTAAGCATTTTGTCCACGAGGGTGTGCTCTTGCACTATTTCATCAGCAACACTGCCTTGTAGTAAGCATTTAATGATGAATTGACTAAATGTCTGTTTTATCAGACTCACTTTGACTATATATGTTGTAGCAAGAGATTGTTTCCAGCGTACGGCCATATCAGCCTGGGTATGCCCGATCTCGTCTGATCTCGGAAGCTAAGCAGGGTCGGGCCTGGTTAGTACTTGGATGGGAGACCGCCTGGGAATACCAGGTGCTGTAAGCATTTTGTCCACGAGGGTGTGCTCTTGCACTTTTTCATCAGCAACACTGCCTTGTAGTAAGCATTTAATGATGAATTGACTAAATGTCTGTTTTATCAGACTGACTTTGACTATATATGTTGTAGCAAGAGATTGTTTCTCGCTTACGGCCATATCAGCCTGGGTTCACCCGATCTTGTCTGATCTCGGAAGCTAAGCAGGGTCGGGCCTGGTTAGTACTTGGATGGGAGACCGCCTGGGAATACCAGGTGCTGTAAGCATTTCGTCCACGAGGGTGTGCTCTTGCACTATTTCATCAGCAACACTGCCTTGTAGTAAGCATTTAATGATTAATTGACTAAATGCAGCTTCCTGCCTTTTTAATAGGATCACATTTCCTTGTGTTTTCAATTAGCATCTGCCTTGTATTTATAAGACAAACAAGAATATTGTTGCTGAATGCAGCTTGTGTGTGCTTTGTGCTCCTTTGCCCTGTTCAAATGATGAAAGGAAATAAAGTTTGTATTTTATCCAACTACCTGTGCTAAAAAGTGATGGGAACAGTGTTTGTAATTTCTTCTACTTTTTCAGTGACACAAAGTTCAAGCTGCTTATCTAATTGGTGAAAATGCAATGTCTGTTTATCACACTCACTTTGACTATATATGTTGTAGCAAGAGATTGTTTCTAGCTTACGGCCATACCAGCCTGGGTACTCCCGATCTCGTCTGATCTCGGAAGCTAAGCAGGGTTGGGCCTGGTTAGTACTTGGATGGGAGACCGCCTGGGAATACCAGGTGCTGTGAGCATTTTGTCCACGAGGGTGTGCTCTTGCACTATTTCATCAGCAACACTGCCTTGTAGTAAGCATTTAATGATGAATTGACTAAATGTCTGTTTTATCAGACTCACTTTGACTATATATGTTGTAGCAAGAGATTTTTTCTAGCGTACGGCCATATCAGCCTGGGTATGCCCGATCTCGTCTGATCTCGGAAGCTAAGCAGGGTCGGGCCTGGTTAGTACTTGGATGGGAGACCGCCTGGGAATACCAGGTGCTGTAAGCATTTTGTCCACGAGGGTGTGCTCTTGCACTATTTCATCAGCAACACTGCCTTGTAGTAAGCATTTAATGATGAATTGACTAAATGTCTGTTTTATCAGACTCACTTTGACTATATATGTTGTAGCAAGAGATTGTTTCTCGCTTACGGCCATATCAGCCTGGGTTCACCCGATCTTGTCTGATCTCGGAAGCTAAGCAGGGTCGGGCCTGGTTAGTACTTGGATGGGAGACCGCCTGGGAATACCAGGTGCTGTAAGCATTTCGTCCACGAGGGTGTGCTCTTGCACTATTTCATCAGCAACACTGCCTTGTAGTAAGCATTTAATGATTAATTGACTAAATGCAGCTTCCTGCCTTTTTAATAGGATCACATTTCCTTGTGTTTTCAATTAGCATCTGCCTTGTATTTATAAGACAAACAAGAATATTGTTGCTGAATGCAGCTTGTGTGTGCTTTGTGCTCCTTTGCCCTGTTCAAATGATGAAAGGAAATAAAGTTTGTATTTTATCCAACTACCTGTGCTAAAAAGTGATGGGAACAGTGTTTGTAATTTCTTCTACTTTTTCAGTGACACAAAGTTCAAGCTGCTTATCTAATTGGTGAAAATGCAATGTCTGTTTATCACACTCACTTTGACTATATATGTTGTAGCAAGAGATTGTTTCTAGCTTACGGCCATACCAGCCTGGGTACTCCCGATCTCGTCTGATCTCGGAAGCTAAGCAGGGTTGGGCCTGGTTAGTACTTGGATGGGAGACCGCCTGGGAATACCAGGTGCTGTGAGCATTTTGTCCACGAGGGTGTGCTCTTGCACTATTTCATCAGCAACACTGCCTTGTAGTAAGCATTTAATGATGAATTGACTAAATGTCTGTTTTATCAGACTCACTTTGACTATATATGTTGTAGCAAGAGATTGTTTCTAGCGTACGGCCATATCAGCCTGGGTATGCCCGATCTCGTCTGATCTCGGAAGCTAAGCAGGGTCGGGCCTGGTTAGTACTTGGATGGGAGACCGCCTGGGAATACCAGGTGCTGTAAGCATTTTGTCCACGAGGGTGTGCTCTTGCACTATTTCATCAGCAACACTGCCTTGTAGTAAGCATTTAATGATGAATTGACTAAATGTCTGTTTTATCAGACTCACTTTGACTATATATGTTGTAGCAAGAGATTGTTTCTCGCTTACGGCCATATCAGCCTGGGTTCACCCGATCTTGTCTGATCTCGGAAGCTAAGCAGGGTCGGGCCTGGTTAGTACTTGGATGGGAGACCGCCTGGGAATACCAGGTGCTGTAAGCATTTCGTCCACGAGGGTGTGCTCTTGCACTATTTCATCAGCAACACTGCCTTGTAGTAAGCATTTAATGATTAATTGACTAAATGCAGCTTCCTGCCTTTTTAATAGGATCAAATTTCCTTGTGTTTTCAATTAGCATCTGCCTTGTATTTATAAGACAAACAAGAATATTGTTGCTGAATGCAGCTTGTGTGTGCTTTGTGCTCCTTTGCCCTGTTCAAATGATGAAAGGAAATAAAGTTTGTATTTTATCCAACTACCTGTGCTAAAAAGTGATGGGAACAGTGTTTGTAATTTCTTCTACTTTTTCAGTGACACAAAGTTCAAGCTGCTTATCTAATTGGTGAAAATGCAATGTCTGTTTATCACACTCACTTTGACTATATATGTTGTAGCAAGAGATTGTTTCTAGCTTACGGCCATACCAGCCTGGGTACTCCCGATCTCGTCTGATCTCGGAAGCTAAGCAGGGTTGGGCCTGGTTAGTACTTGGATGGGAGACTCCCTGGGAATACCAGGTGCTGTAAGCATTTTGTCCACGAGGGTGTGCTCTTGCACTATTTCATCAGCAACACTGCCTTGTAGTAAGCATTTAATGATGAATTGACTAAATGTCTGTTTTATCAGACTCACTTTGACTATATATGTTGTAGCAAGAGATTGTTTCTCGCTTACGGCCATATCAGCCTGGCTACGCCCGATCTTGTCTGATCTCGGAAGCTAAGCAGGGTCGGGCCTGTTTAGTACTTGGATGGGAGACCGCCTGGGAATACCAGGTGCTGTAAGCATTTTGTCCACGAGGGTGTGCTCTTGCACTATTTCATCAGCAACACTGCCTTGTAGTAAGCATTTAATGATAAATTGACTAAATGCAGCTTCCTGCCTTTTTAATAGGATCAAATTTCCTTGTGTTTTCAATTAGCATCTGCCTTGTATTTATAAGACAAACAAGAATATTGTTGCTGAATGCAGCTTCTGTGTGCTTTGTGCTCCTTTGCCCTGTTCAAATGATGAAAGGAAATAAAGTTTGTATTTTATCCAACTACCTGTGCTAAAAAGTGATGGGAACAGTGTTTGTAATTTCTTCTACTTTTTCAGTGACACAAAGTTCAAGCTGCTTATCTAATTGGTGAAAATGCAATGTCTGTTTATCACACTCACTTTGACTATATATGTTGTAGCAAGAGATTGTTTCTAGCTTACGGCCATACCAGCCTGGGTACTCCCGATCTCGTCTGATCTCGGAAGCTAAGCAGGGTTGGGCCTGGTTAGTACTTGGATGGGAGACTCCCTGGGAATACCAGGTGCTGTAAGCATTTTGTCCACGAGGGTGTGCTCTTGCACTATTTCATCAGCAACACTGCCTTGTAGTAAGCATTTAATGATGAATTGACTAAATGTCTGTTTTATCAGACTCACTTTGACTATATATGTTGTAGCAAGAGATTGTTTCCAGCGTACGGCCATATCAGCCTGGGTATGCCCGATCTCGTCTGATCTCGGAAGCTAAGCAGGGTCGGGCCTGGTTAGTACTTGGATGGGAGACCGCCTGGGAATACCAGGTGCTGTAAGCATTTTGTCCACGAGGGTGTGCTCTTGCACTATTTCATCAGCAACACTGCCTTGTAGTAAGCATTTAATGATGAATTGACTAAATGTCTGTTTTATCAGACTCACTTTGACTATATATGTTGTAGCAAGAGATTGTTTCTCGCTTATGGCCATATCAGCCTGGGTTCACCCGATCTTGTCTGATCTCGGAAACTAAGCAGGGTCGGGCCTGGTTAGTACTTGGATGGGAGACCGCCTGGGAATACCAGGTGCTGTAAGCATTTCGTCCACGAGGGTGTGCTCTTGCACTATTTCATCAGCAACACTGCCTTGTAGTAAGCATTTAATGATGAATTGACTAAATGCAGCTTCCTGCCTTTTTAATAGGATCAAATTTCCTTGTGTTTTCAATTAGCATCTGCCTTGTATTTATAAGACAAACAAGAATATTGTTGCTGAATGCAGCTTGTGTGTGCTTTGTGCTCCTTTGCCCTGTTCAAATGATGAAAGGAAATAAAGTTTGTATTTTATCCAACTACCTGTGCTAAAAAGTGATGGGAACAGTGTTTGTAATTTCTTCTACTTTTTCAGTGACACAAAGTTCAAGCTGCTTATCTAATTGGTGAAAATGCAATGTCTGTTTATCACACTCACTTTGACTATATATGTTGTAGCAAGAGATTGTTTCTAGCTTACGGCCATACCAGCCTGGGTACTCCCGATCTCGTCTGATCTCGGAAGATAAGCAGGGTTGGGCCTGGTTAGTACTTGGATGGGAGACCGCCTGGGAATACCAGGTGCTGTGAGCATTTTGTCCACGAGGGTGTGCTCTTGCACTATTTCATCAGCAACACTGCCTTGTAGTAAGCATTTAATGATGAATTGACTAAATGTCTGTTTTATCAGACTCACTTTGACTATATATGTTGTAGCAAGAGATTGTTTCCAGCGTACGGCCATATCAGCCTGGGTATGCCCGATCTCGTCTGATCTCGGAAGCTAAGCAGGGTCGGGCCTGGTTAGTACTTGGATGGGAGACCGCCTGGGAATACCAGGTGCTGTAAGCATTTTGTCCACGAGGGTGTGCTCTTGCACTATTTCATCAGCAACACTGCCTTGTAGTAAGCATTTAATGATGAATTGACTAAATGTCTGTTTTATCAGACTGACTTTGACTATATATGTTGTAGCAAGAGATTGTTTCTCGCTTACGGCCATATCAGCCTGGGTTCACCCGATCTTGTCTGATCTCGGAAGCTAAGCAGGGTCGGGCCTGGTTAGTACTTGGATGGGAGACCGCCTGGGAATACCAGGTGCTGTAAGCATTTCGTCCACGAGGGTGTGCTCTTGCACTATTTCATCAGCAACACTGCCTTGTAGTAAGCATTTAATGATTAATTGACTAAATGCAGCTTCCTGCCTTTTTAATAGGATCACATTTCCTTGTGTTTTCAATTAGCATCTGCCTTGTATTTATAAGACAAACAAGAATATTGTTGCTGAATGCAGCTTGTGTGTGCTTTGTGCTCCTTTGCCCTGTTCAAATGATGAAAGGAAATAAAGTTTGTATTTTATCCAACTACCTGTGCTAAAAAGTGATGGGAACAGTGTTTGTAATTTCTTCTACTTTTTCAGTGACACAAAGTTCAAGCTGCTTATCTAATTGGTGAAAATGCAATGTCTGTTTATCACACTCACTTTGACTATATATGTTGTAGCAAGAGATTGTTTCTAGCTTACGGCCATACCAGCCTGGGTACTCCCGATCTCGTCTGATCTCGGAAGCTAAGCAGGGTTGGGCCTGGTTAGTACTTGGATGGGAGACCGCCTGGGAATACCAGGTGCTGTGAGCATTTTGTCCACGAGGGTGTGCTCTTGCACTATTTCATCAGCAACACTGCCTTGTAGTAAGCATTTAATGATGAATTGACTAAATGTCTGTTTTATCAGACTCACTTTGACTATATATGTTGTAGCAAGAGATTGTTTCTAGCGTACGGCCATATCAGCCTGGGTATGCCCGATCTCGTCTGATCTCGGAAGCTAAGCAGGGTCGGGCCTGGTTAGTACTTGGATGGGAGACCGCCTGGGAATACCAGGTGCTGTAAGCATTTTGTCCACGAGGGTGTGCTCTTGCACTATTTCATCAGCAACACTGCCTTGTAGTAAGCATTTAATGATGAATTGACTAAATGTCTGTTTTATCAGACTCACTTTGACTATATATGTTGTAGCAAGAGATTGTTTCTCGCTTACGGCCATATCAGCCTGGGTTCACCCGATCTTGTCTGATCTCGGAAGCTAAGCAGGGTCGGGCCTGGTTAGTACTTGGATGGGAGACCGCCTGGGAATACCAGGTGCTGTAAGCATTTCGTCCACGAGGGTGTGCTCTTGCACTATTTCATCAGCAACACTGCCTTGTAGTAAGCATTTAATGATTAATTGACTAAATGCAGCTTCCTGCCTTTTTAATAGGATCACATTTCCTTGTGTTTTCAATTAGCATCTGCCTTGTATTTATAAGACAAACAAGAATATTGTTGCTGAATGCAGCTTGTGTGTGCTTTGTGCTCCTTTGCCCTGTTCAAATGATGAAAGGAAATAAAGTTTGTATTTTATCCAACTACCTGTGCTAAAAAGTGATGGGAACAGTGTTTGTAATTTCTTCTACTTTTTCAGTGACACAAAGTTCAAGCTGCTTATCTAATTGGTGAAAATGCAATGTCTGTTTATCACACTCACTTTGACTATATATGTTGTAGCAAGAGATTGTTTCTAGCTTACGGCCATACCAGCCTGGGTACTCCCGATCTCGTCTGATCTCGGAAGCTAAGCAGGGTTGGGCCTGGTTAGTACTTGGATGGGAGACCGCCTGGGAATACCAGGTGCTGTGAGCATTTTGTCCACGAGGGTGTGCTCTTGCACTATTTCATCAGCAACACTGCCTTGTAGTAAGCATTTAATGATGAATTGACTAAATGTCTGTTTTATCAGACTCACTTTGACTATATATGTTGTAGCAAGAGATTGTTTCTAGCGTACGGCCATATCAGCCTGGGTATGCCCGATCTCGTCTGATCTCGGAAGCTAAGCAGGGTCGGGCCTGGTTAGTACTTGGATGGGAGACCGCCTGGGAATACCAGGTGCTGTAAGCATTTTGTCCACGAGGGTGTGCTCTTGCACTATTTCATCAGCAACACTGCCTTGTAGTAAGCATTTAATGATGAATTGACTAAATGTCTGTTTTATCAGACTCACTTTGACTATATATGTTGTAGCAAGAGATTGTTTCTCGCTTACGGCCATATCAGCCTGGGTTCACCCGATCTTGTCTGATCTCGGAAGCTAAGCAGGGTCGGGCCTGGTTAGTACTTGGATGGGAGACCGCCTGGGAATACCAGGTGCTGTAAGCATTTCGTCCACGAGGGTGTGCTCTTGCACTATTTCATCAGCAACACTGCCTTGTAGTAAGCATTTAATGATTAATTGACTAAATGCAGCTTCCTGCCTTTTTAATAGGATCAAATTTCCTTGTGTTTTCAATTAGCATCTGCCTTGTATTTATAAGACAAACAAGAATATTGTTGCTGAATGCAGCTTGTGTGTGCTTTGTGCTCCTTTGCCCTGTTCAAATGATGAAAGGAAATAAAGTTTGTATTTTATCCAACTACCTGTGCTAAAAAGTGATGGGAACAGTGTTTGTAATTTCTTCTACTTTTTCAGTGACACAAAGTTCAAGCTGCTTATCTAATTGGTGAAAATGCAATGTCTGTTTATCACACTCACTTTGACTATATATGTTGTAGCAAGAGATTGTTTCTAGCTTACGGCCATACCAGCCTGGGTACTCCCGATCTCGTCTGATCTCGGAAGCTAAGCAGGGTTGGGCCTGGTTAGTACTTGGATGGGAGACTCCCTGGGAATACCAGGTGCTGTAAGCATTTTGTCCACGAGGGTGTGCTCTTGCACTATTTCATCAGCAACACTGCCTTGTAGTAAGCATTTAATGATGAATTGACTAAATGTCTGTTTTATCAGACTCACTTTGACTATATATGTTGTAGCAAGAGATTGTTTCTCGCTTACGGCCATATCAGCCTGGCTACGCCCGATCTTGTCTGATCTCGGAAGCTAAGCAGGGTCGGGCCTGTTTAGTACTTGGATGGGAGACCGCCTGGGAATACCAGGTGCTGTAAGCATTTTGTCCACGAGGGTGTGCTCTTGCACTATTTCATCAGCAACACTGCCTTGTAGTAAGCATTTAATGATAAATTGACTAAATGCAGCTTCCTGCCTTTTTAATAGGATCAAATTTCCTTGTGTTTTCAATTAGCATCTGCCTTGTATTTATAAGACAAACAAGAATATTGTTGCTGAATGCAGCTTCTGTGTGCTTTGTGCTCCTTTGCCCTGTTCAAATGATGAAAGGAAATAAAGTTTGTATTTTATCCAACTACCTGTGCTAAAAAGTGATGGGAACAGTGTTTGTAATTTCTTCTACTTTTTCAGTGACACAAAGTTCAAGCTGCTTATCTAATTGGTGAAAATGCAATGTCTGTTTATCACACTCACTTTGACTATATATGTTGTAGCAAGAGATTGTTTCTAGCTTACGGCCATACCAGCCTGGGTACTCCCGATCTCGTCTGATCTCGGAAGCTAAGCAGGGTTGGGCCTGGTTAGTACTTGGATGGGAGACTCCCTGGGAATACCAGGTGCTGTAAGCATTTTGTCCACGAGGGTGTGCTCTTGCACTATTTCATCAGCAACACTGCCTTGTAGTAAGCATTTAATGATGAATTGACTAAATGTCTGTTTTATCAGACTCACTTTGACTATATATGTTGTAGCAAGAGATTGTTTCTCGCTTACGGCCATATCAGCCTGGCTACGCCCGATCTTGTCTGATCTCGGAAGCTAAGCAGGGTCGGGCCTGTTTAGTACTTGGATGGGAGACCGCCTGGGAATACCAGGTGCTGTAAGCATTTTGTCCACGAGGGTGTGCTCTTGCACTATTTCATCAGCAACACTGCCTTGTAGTAAGCATTTAATGATAAATTGACTAAATGCAGCTTCCTGCCTTTTTAATAGGATCAAATTTCCTTGTGTTTTCAATTAGCATCTGCCTTGTATTTATAAGACAAACAAGAATATTGTTGCTGAATGCAGCTTCTGTGTGCTTTGTGCTCCTTTGCCCTGTTCAAATGATGAAAGGAAATAAAGTTTGTATTTTATCCAACTACCTGTGCTAAAAAGTGATGGGAACAGTGTTTGTAATTTCTTCTACTTTTTCAGTGACACAAAGTTCAAGCTGCTTATCTAATTGGTGAAAATGCAATGTCTGTTTATCACACTCACTTTGACTATATATGTTGTAGCAAGAGATTGTTTCTAGCTTACGGCCATACCAGCCTGGGTACTCCCGATCTCGTCTGATCTCGGAAGCTAAGCAGGGTTGGGCCTGGTTAGTGCTTGGATGGGAGACCGCCTGGGAATACCAGGTGCTGTAAGCATTTTGTCCACGAGGGTGTGCTCTTGCACTATTTCATCAGCAACACTGCCTTGTAGTAAGCATTTAATGATGAATTGACTAAATGTCTGTTTTATCAGACTCACTTTGACTATATATGTTGTAGCAAGAGATTGTTTCCAGCGTACGGCCATATCAGCCTGGGTATGCCCGATCTCGTCTGATCTCGGAAGCTAAGCAGGGTCGGGCCTGGTTAGTACTTGGATGGGAGACCGCCTGGGAATACCAGGTGCTGTAAGCATTTTGTCCACGAGGGTGTGCTCTTGCACTATTTCATCAGCAACACTGCCTTGTAGTAAGCATTTAATGATGAATTGACTAAATGTCTGTTTTATCAGACTCACTTTGACTATATATGTTGTAGCAAGAGATTGTTTCTCGCTTACGGCCATATCAGCCTGGGTTCACCCGATCTTGTCTGATCTCGGAAACTAAGCAGGGTCGGGCCTGGTTAGTACTTGGATGGGAGACCGCCTGGGAATACCAGGTGCTGTAAGCATTTCGTCCACGAGGGTGTGCTCTTGCACTATTTCATCAGCAACACTGCCTTGTAGTAAGCATTTAATGATGAATTGACTAAATGCAGCTTCCTGCCTTTTTAATAGGATCAAATTTCCTTGTGTTTTCAATTAGCATCTGCCTTGTATTTATAAGACAAACAAGAATATTGTTGCTGAATGCAGCTTGTGTGTGCTTTGTGCTCCTTTGCCCTGTTCAAATGATGAAAGGAAATAAAGTTTGTATTTTATCCAACTACCTGTGCTAAAAAGTGATGGGAACAGTGTTTGTAATTTCTTCTACTTTTTCAGTGACACAAAGTTCAAGCTGCTTATCTAATTGGTGAAAATGCAATGTCTGTTTATCACACTCACTTTGACTATATATGTTGTAGCAAGAGATTGTTTCTAGCTTACGGCCATACCAGCCTGGGTACTCCCGATCTCGTCTGATCTCGGAAGATAAGCAGGGTTGGGCCTGGTTAGTACTTGGATGGGAGACCGCCTGGGAATACCAGGTGCTGTGAGCATTTTGTCCACGAGGGTGTGCTCTTGCACTATTTCATCAGCAACACTGCCTTGTAGTAAGCATTTAATGATGAATTGACTAAATGTCTGTTTTATCAGACTCACTTTGACTATATATGTTGTAGCAAGAGATTGTTTCTAGCGTACGGCCATATCAGCCTGGGTATGCCCGATCTCGTCTGATCTCG
>NC_138298.1:2540000-2547500 GCF_965601325.2 Salmo salar
AGTACTTGGATGGGAGACCGCCTGGGAATACCAGGTGCTGTAAGCATTTTGTCCACGAGGGTGTGCTCTTGCACTATTTCATCAGCAACACTGCCTTGTAGTAAGCATTTAATGATGAATTGACTAAATGTCTGTTTTATCAGACTCACTTTGACTATATATGTTGTAGCAAGAGATTGTTTCTTGCTTACGGCCATATCAGCCTGGGTACACCCGATCTTGTCTGATCTCGGAAGCTAAGCAGGGTCGGGCCTGGTTAGTGCTTGGATGGGAGACCGCCTGGGAATACCAGGTGCTGTAAGCATTTTGTCCACGAGGGTGTGCTCTTGCACTATTTCATCAGCAACACTGCCTTGTAGTAAGCATTTAATGATGAATTGACTAAATGCAGCTTCCTGCCTTTTTAATAGGATCAAATTTCCTTGTGTTTTCAATTAGCATCTGCCTTGTATTTATAAGACAAACAAGAATATTGTTGCTGAATGCAGCTTGTGTGTGCTTTGTGCTCCTTTGCCCTGTTCAAATGATGAAAGGAAATAAAGTTTGTATTTTATCCAACTACCTGTGCTAAAAAGTGATGGGAACAGTGTTTGTAATTTCTTCTACTTTTTCAGTGACACAAAGTTCAAGCTGCTTATCTAATTGGTGAAAATGCAATGTCTGTTTATCACACTCACTTTGACTATATATGTTGTAGCAAGAGATTGTTTCTAGCTTACGGCCATACCAGCCTGGGTACTCCCGATCTCGTCTGATCTCGGAAGCTAAGCAGGGTTGGGCCTGTTTAGTACTTGGATGGGAGACCGCCTGGGAATACCAGGTGCTGTAAGCATTTTGTCCACGAGGGTGTGCTCTTGCACTATTTCATCAGCAACACTGCCTTGTAGTAAGCATTTAATGATGAATTGACTAAATGTCTGTTTTATCAGACTCACTTTGACTATATATGTTGTAGCAAGAGATTGTTTCTCGCTTACGGCCATATCAGCCTGGGTACACCCGATCTCGTCTGATCTCGGAAGCTAAGCAGGGTCGGGCCTGGTTAGTACTTGGATGGGAGACCGCCTGGGAATACCAGGTGCTGTAAGCATTTTGTCCACGAGGGTGTGCTCTTGCACTATTTCATCAGCAACTCTGCCTTGTAGTAAGCATTTAATGATGAATTGACTAAATGCAGCTTCCTGCATTTTTAATAGGATCAAATTTCCTTGTGTTTTCAATTAGCATCTGCCTTGTATTTATAAGACAAACAAGAATATTGTTGCTGAATGCAGCTTGTGTGTGCTTTGTGCTCCTTTGCCCTGTTCAAATGATGAAAGGAAATAAAGTTTGTATTTTATCCAACTACCTGTGCTAAAAAGTGATGGGAACAGTGTTTGTAATTTCTTCTACTTTTTCAGTGACACAAAGTTCAAGCTGCTTATCTAATTGGTGAAAATGCAATGTCTGTTTATCACACTCACTTTGACTATATATGTTGTAGCAAGAGATTGTTTCTAGCTTACGGACATACCAGCCTGGGTACTCCCGATCTCGTCTGATCTCGGAAGCTAAGCAGGGTTGGGCCTGGTTAGAACTTGGATGGGAGACCGCCTGGGAATACCAGGTGCTGTAAGCATTTTGTCCACGAGGGTGTGCTCTTGCACTATTTCATCAGCAACACTGCCTTGTAGTAAGCATTTAATGATGAATTGACTAAATGTCTGTTTTATCAGACTCACTTTGACTATATATGTTGTAGCAAGAGATTGTTTCTAGCTTACGGCCATATCAGCCTGGGTACGCCCGATCTCGTCTGATCTCGGAAGCTAAGCAGGGTCGGGCCTGGTTAGTACTTGGATGGGAGACCGCCTGGGAATACCAGGTGCTGTAAGCATTTTGTCCACGAGGGTGTGCTCTTGCACTATTTCATCAGCAACACTGCCTTGTAGTAAGCATTTAATGATGAATTGACTAAATGTCTGTTTTATCAGACTCACTTTGACTATATATGTTGTAGCAAGAGATTGTTTCTCGCTTACGGCCATATCAGCCTGGGTACACCCGATCTTGTCTGATCTCGGAAGCTAAGCAGGGTCGGGCCTGGTTAGTGCTTGGATGGGAGACCGCCTGGGAATACCAGGTGCTGTAAGCATTTTGTCCATGAGGGTGTGCTCTTGCACTATTTCATCAGCAACACTGCCTTGTAGTAAGCATTTAATGATTAATTGACTAAATGCAGCTTCCTGCCTTTTTAATAGGATCAAATTTCCTTGTGTTTTCAATTAGCATCTGCCTTGTATTTATAAGACAAACAAGAATATTGTTGCTGAATGCAGCTTGTGTGTGCTTTGTGCTCCTTTGCCCTGTTCAAATGATGAAAGGAAATAAAGTTTGTATTTTATCCAACTACCTGTGCTAAAAAGTGATGGGAACAGTGTTTGTAATTTCTTCTACTTTTTCAGTGACACAAAGTTCAAGCTGCTTATCTAATTGGTGAAAATGCAATTTCTGTTTATCACACTCACTTTGACTATATATGTTGTAGCAAGAGATTGTTTCTAGCTTACGGCCATACCAGCCTGGGTACTCCCGATCTCGTCTGATCTCGGAAGCTAAGCAGGGTTGGGCCTGGTTAGTACTTGGATGGGAGACCGCCTGGGAATACCAGGTGCTGTAAGCATTTTGTCCACGAGGGTGTGCTCTTGCACTATTTCATCAGCAACACTGCCTTGTAGTAAGCATTTAATGATGAATTGACTAAATGTCTGTTTTATCAGACTCACTTTGACTATATATGTTGTAGCAAGAGATTGTTTCTCGCTTACGGCCATATCAGCCTGGGTACACCCGATCTTGTCTGATCTCGGAAGCTAAGCAGGGTCGGGCCTGGTTAGTGCTTGGATGGGAGACCGCCTGGGAATACCAGGTGCTGTAAGCATTTTGTCCACGAGGGTGTGCTCTTGCACTATTTCATCAGCAACACTGCCTTGTAGTAAGCATTTAATGATGAATTGACTAAATGCAGCTTCCTGCCTTTTTAATAGGATCAAATTTCCTTGTGTTTTCAATTAGCATCTGCCTTGTATTTATAAGACAAACAAGAATATTGTTGCTGAATGCAGCTTGTGTGTGCTTTGTGCTCCTTTGCCCTGTTCAAATGATGAAAGGAAATAAAGTTTGTATTTTATCCAACTACCTGTGCTAAAAAGTGATGGGAACAGTGTTTGTAATTTCTTCTACTTTTTCAGTGACACAAAGTTCAAGCTGCTTATCTAATTGGTGAAAATGCAATGTCTGTTTATCACACTCACTTTGACTATATATGTTGTAGCAAGAGACTGTTTCTAGCTTACGGCCATACCAGCCTGGGTACTCCCGATCTCGTCTGATCTCGGAAGCTAAGCAGGGTTGGGCCTGGTTAGTACTTGGATGGGAGACCGCCTGGGAATACCAGGTGCTGTGAGCATTTTGTCCACGAGGGTGTGCTCTTGCACTATTTCATCAGCAACACTGCCTTGTAGTAAGCATTTAATGATGAATTGACTAAATGTCTGTTTTATCAGACTCACTTTGACTATATATGTTGTAGCAAGAGATTGTTTCTAGCGTACGGCCATATCAGCCTGGGTATGCCCGATCTCGTCTGATCTCGGAAGCTAAGCAGGGTCGGGCCTGGTTAGTACTTGGATGGGAGACCGCCTGGGAATACCAGGTGCTGTAAGCATTTTGTCCACGAGGGTGTGCTCTTGCACTATTTCATCAGCAACACTGCCTTGTAGTAAGCATTTAATGATGAATTGACTAAATGTCTGTTTTATCAGACTCACTTTGACTATATATGTTGTAGCAAGAGATTGTTTCTCGCTTACGGCCATATCAGCCTGGGTACACCCGATCTTGTCTGATCTCGGAAGCTAAGCAGGGTCGGGCCTGGTTAGTACTTGGATGGGAGACCGCCTGGGAATACCAGGTGCTGTAAGCATTTTGTCCACGAGGGTGTGCTCTTGCACTATTTCATCAGCAACACTGCCTTGTAGTAAGCATTTAATGATGAATTGACTAAATGTCTGTTTTATCAGACTCACTTTGACTATATATGTTGTAGCAAGAGATTGTTTCTCGCTTACGGCCATATCAGCCTGGATACACCCGATCTTGTCTGATCTCGGAAGCTAAGCAGGGTCGGGCCTGGTTAGTACTTGGATGGGAGACCGCCTGGGAATACCAGGTGCTGTAAGCATTTTGTCCACGAGGGTGTGCTCTTGCACTATTTCATCAGCAACACTGCCTTGTAGTAAGCATTTAATGATGAATTGACTAAATGTCTGTTTTATCAGACTCACTTTGACTATATATGTTGTAGCAAGAGATTGTTTCTCGCTTACGGCCATATCAGCCTGGATACACCCGATCTTGTCTGATCTCGGAAGCTAAGCAGGGTCGGGCCTGGTTAGTACTTGGATGGGAGACCGCCTGGGAATACCAGGTGCTGTAAGCATTTTGTCCACGAGGGTGTGCTCTTGCACTATTTCATCAGCAACACTGCCTTGTAGTAAGCATTTAATGATGAATTGACTAAATGTCTGTTTTATCAGACTCACTTTGACTATATATGTTGTAGCAAGAGATTGTTTCTCGCTTACGGCCATATCAGCCTGGATACACCCGATCTTGTCTGATCTCGGAAGCTAAGCAGGGTCGGGCCTGGTTAGTACTTGGATGGGAGACCGCCTGGGAATACCAGGTGCTGTAAGCATTTTGTCCACGAGGGTGTGCTCTTGCACTATTTCATCAGCAACACTGCCTTGTAGTAAGCATTTAATGATGAATTGACTAAATGCAGCTTCCTGCCTTTTTAATAGGATCAAATTTCCTTGTGTTTTCAATTAGCATCTGCCTTGTATTTATAAGACAAACAAGAATATTGTTGCTGAATGCAGCTTGTGTGTGCTTTGTGCTCCTTTGCCCTGTTCAAATGATGAAAGGAAATAAAGTTTGTATTTTATCCAACTACCTGTGCTAAAAAGTGATGGGAACAGTGTTTGTAATTTCTTCTACTTTTTCAGTGACACAAAGTTCAAGCTGCTTATCTAATTGGTGAAAATGCAATGTCTGTTTATCACACTCACTTTGACTATATATGTTGTAGCAAGAGATTGTTTCTAGCTTACGGCCATACCAGCCTGGGTACTCCCGATCTCGTCTGATCTCGGAAGCTAAGCAGGGTTGGGCCTGTTTAGTACTTGGATGGGAGACCGCCTGGGAATACCAGGTGCTGTAAGCATTTTGTCCACGAGGGTGTGCTCTTGCACTATTTCATCAGCAACACTGCCTTGTAGTAAGCATTTAATGATGAATTGACTAAATGTCTGTTTTATCAGACTCACTTTGACTATATATGTTGTAGCAAGAGATTGTTTCTCGCTTACGGCCATATCAGCCTGGGTACACCCGATCTTGTCTGATCTCGGAAGCTAAGCAGGGTCGGGCCTGGTTAGTACTTGGATGGGAGACCGCCTGGGAATACCAGGTGCTGTAAGCATTTTGTCCACGAGGGTGTGCTCTTGCACTATTTCATCAGCAACTCTGCCTTGTAGTAAGCATTTAATGATGAATTGACTAAATGCAGCTTCCTGCATTTTTAATAGGATCAAATTTCCTTGTGTTTTCAATTAGCATCTGCCTTGTATTTATAAGACAAACAAGAATATTGTTGCTGAATGCAGCTTGTGTGTGCTTTGTGCTCCTTTGCCCTGTTCAAATGATGAAAGGAAATAAAGTTTGTATTTTATCCAACTACCTGTGCTAAAAAGTGATGGGAACAGTGTTTGTAATTTCTTCTACTTTTTCAGTGACACAAAGTTCAAGCTGCTTATCTAATTGGTGAAAATGCAATGTCTGTTTATCACACTCACTTTGACTATATATGTTGTAGCAAGAGATTGTTTCTAGCTTACGGACATACCAGCCTGGGTACTCCCGATCTCGTCTGATCTCGGAAGCTAAGCAGGGTTGGGCCTGGTTAGAACTTGGATGGGAGACCGCCTGGGAATACCAGGTGCTGTAAGCATTTTGTCCACGAGGGTGTGCTCTTGCACTATTTCATCAGCAACACTGCCTTGTAGTAAGCATTTAATGATGAATTGACTAAATGTCTGTTTTATCAGACTCACTTTGACTATATATGTTGTAGCAAGAGATTGTTTCTCGCTTACGGCCATATCAGCCTGGATACACCCGATCTTGTCTGATCTCGGAAGCTAAGCAGGGTCGGGCCTGGTTAGTACTTGGATGGGAGACCGCCTGGGAATACCAGGTGCTGTAAGCATTTTGTCCACGAGGGTGTGCTCTTGCACTATTTCATCAGCAACACTGCCTTGTAGTAAGCATTTAATGATGAATTGACTAAATGTCTGTTTTATCAGACTCACTTTGACTATATATGTTGTAGCAAGAGATTGTTTCTCGCTTACGGCCATATCAGCCTGGATACACCCGATCTTGTCTGATCTCGGAAGCTAAGCAGGGTCGGGCCTGGTTAGTACTTGGATGGGAGACCGCCTGGGAATACCAGGTGCTGTAAGCATTTTGTCCACGAGGGTGTGCTCTTGCACTATTTCATCAGCAACACTGCCTTGTAGTAAGCATTTAATGATGAATTGACTAAATGCAGCTTCCTGCCTTTTTAATAGGATCAAATTTCCTTGTGTTTTCAATTAGCATCTGCCTTGTATTTATAAGACAAACAAGAATATTGTTGCTGAATGCAGCTTGTGTGTGCTTTGTGCTCCTTTGCCCTGTTCAAATGATGAAAGGAAATAAAGTTTGTATTTTATCCAACTACCTGTGCTAAAAAGTGATGGGAACAGTGTTTGTAATTTCTTCTACTTTTTCAGTGACACAAAGTTCAAGCTGCTTATCTAATTGGTGAAAATGCAATGTCTGTTTATCACACTCACTTTGACTATATATGTTGTAGCAAGAGATTGTTTCTAGCTTACGGCCATACCAGCCTGGGTACTCCCGATCTCGTCTGATCTCGGAAGCTAAGCAGGGTTGGGCCTGTTTAGTACTTGGATGGGAGACCGCCTGGGAATACCAGGTGCTGTAAGCATTTTGTCCACGAGGGTGTGCTCTTGCACTATTTCATCAGCAACACTGCCTTGTAGTAAGCATTTAATGATGAATTGACTAAATGTCTGTTTTATCAGACTCACTTTGACTATATATGTTGTAGCAAGAGATTGTTTCTCGCTTACGGCCATATCAGCCTGGGTACACCCGATCTTGTCTGATCTCGGAAGCTAAGCAGGGTCGGGCCTGGTTAGTACTTGGATGGGAGACCGCCTGGGAATACCAGGTGCTGTAAGCATTTTGTCCACGAGGGTGTGCTCTTGCACTATTTCATCAGCAACTCTGCCTTGTAGTAAGCATTTAATGATGAATTGACTAAATGCAGCTTCCTGCATTTTTAATAGGATCAAATTTCCTTGTGTTTTCAATTAGCATCTGCCTTGT
>NC_138298.1:2552500-2560000 GCF_965601325.2 Salmo salar
GCTTGTGTGTGCTTTGTGCTCCTTTGCCCTGTTCAAATGATGAAAGGAAATAAAGTTTGTATTTTATCCAACTACCTGTGCTAAAAAGTGATGGGAACAGTGTTTGTAATTTCTTCTACTTTTTCAGTGACACAAAGTTCAAGCTGCTTATCTAATTGGTGAAAATGCAATGTCTGTTTATCACACTCACTTTGACTATATATGTTGTAGCAAGAGATTGTTTCTAGCTTACGGACATACCAGCCTGGGTACTCCCGATCTCGTCTGATCTCGGAAGCTAAGCAGGGTTGGGCCTGGTTAGAACTTGGATGGGAGACCGCCTGGGAATACCAGGTGCTGTAAGCATTTTGTCCACGAGGGTGTGCTCTTGCACTATTTCATCAGCAACACTGCCTTGTAGTAAGCATTTAATGATGAATTGACTAAATGTCTGTTTTATCAGACTCACTTTGACTATATATGTTGTAGCAAGAGATTGTTTCTAGCTTACGGCCATATCAGCCTGGGTACGCCCGATCTCGTCTGATCTCGGAAGCTAAGCAGGGTCGGGCCTGGTTAGTACTTGGATGGGAGACCGCCTGGGAATACCAGGTGCTGTAAGCATTTTGTCCACGAGGGTGTGCTCTTGCACTATTTCATCAGCAACACTGCCTTGTAGTAAGCATTTAATGATTAATTGACTAAATGCAGCTTCCTGCCTTTTTAATAGGATCAAATTTCCTTGTGTTTTCAATTAGCATCTGCCTTGTATTTATAAGACAAACAAGAATATTGTTGCTGAATGCAGCTTGTGTGTGCTTTGTGCTCCTTTGCCCTGTTCAAATGATGAAAGGAAATAAAGTTTGTATTTTATCCAACTACCTGTGCTAAAAAGTGATGGGAACAGTGTTTGTAATTTCTTCTACTTTTTCAGTGACACAAAGTTCAAGCTGCTTATCTAATTGGTGAAAATGCAATGTCTGTTTATCACACTCACTTTGACTATATATGTTGTAGCAAGAGATTGTTTCTAGCTTACGGCCATACCAGCCTGGGTACTCCCGATCTCGTCTGATCTCGGAAGCTAAGCAGGGTTGGGCCTGGTTAGTACTTGGATGGGAGACCGCCTGGGAATACCAGGTGCTGTAAGCATTTTGTCCACGAGGGTGTGCTCTTGCACTATTTCATCAGCAACACTGCCTTGTAGTAAGCATTTAATGATGAATTGACTAAATGTCTGTTTTATCAGACTCACTTTGACTATATATGTTGTAGCAAGAGATTGTTTCTCGCTTACGGCCATATCAGCCTGGGTACACCCGATCTTGTCTGATCTCGGAAGCTAAGCAGGGTCGGGCCTGGTTAGTACTTGGATGGGAGACCGCCTGGGAATACCAGGTGCTGTAAGCATTTTGTCCACGAGGGTGTGCTCTTGCACTATTTCATCAGCAACACTGCCTTGTAGTAAGCATTTAATGATGAATTGACTAAATGTCTGTTTTATCAGACTCACTTTGACTATATATGTTGTAGCAAGAGATTGTTTCTCGCTTACGGCCATATCAGCCTGGGTACACCCGATCTTGTCTGATCTCGGAATCTAAGCAGGGTCGGGCCTGGTTAGTGCTTGGATGGGAGACCGCCTGGGAATACCAGGTGCTGTAAGCATTTTGTCCACGAGGGTGTGCTCTTGCACTATTTCATCAGCAACACTGCCTTGTAGTAAGCATTTAATGATGAATTGACTAAATGCAGCTTCCTGCCTTTTTAATAGGATCAAATTTCCTTGTGTTTTCAATTAGCATCTGCCTTGTATTTATAAGACAAACAAGAATATTGTTGCTGAATGCAGCTTGTGTGTGCTTTGTGCTCCTTTGCCCTGTTCAAATGATGAAAGGAAATAAAGTTTGTATTTTATCCAACTACCTGTGCTAAAAAGTGATGGGAACAGTGTTTGTAATTTCTTCTACTTTTTCAGTGACACAAAGTTCAAGCTGCTTATCTAATTGGTGAAAATGCAATGTCTGTTTATCACACTCACTTTGACTATATATGTTGTAGCAAGAGATTGTTTCTAGCTTACGGCCATACCAGCCTGGGTACTCCCGATCTCGTCTGATCTCGGAAGCTAAGCAGGGTTGGGCCTGGTTAGTACTTGGATGGGAGACCGCCTGGGAATACCAGGTGCTGTAAGCATTTTGTCCACGAGGGTGTGCTCTTGCACTATTTCATCAGCAACACTGCCTTGTAGTAAGCATTTAATGATGAATTGACTAAATGTCTGTTTTATCAGACTCACTTTGACTATATATGTTGTAGCAAGAGATTGTTTCTCGCTTACGGCCATATCAGCCTGGGTACACCCGATCTTGTCTGATCTCGGAAGCTAAGCAGGGTCGGGCCTGGTTAGTGCTTGGATGGGAGACCGCCTGGGAATACCAGGTGCTGTAAGCATTTTGTCCACGAGGGTGTGCTCTTGCACTATTTCATCAGCAACACTGCCTTGTAGTAAGCATTTAATGATTAATTGACTAAATGCAGCTTCCTGCCTTTTTAATAGGATCAAATTTCCTTGTGTTTTCAATTAGCATCTGCCTTGTATTTATAAGACAAACAAGAATATTGTTGCTGAATGCAGCTTGTGTGTGCTTTGTGCTCCTTTGCCCTGTTCAAATGATGAAAGGAAATAAAGTTTGTATTTTATCCAACTACCTGTGCTAAAAAGTGATGGGAACAGTGTTTGTAATTTCTTCTACTTTTTCAGTGACACAAAGTTCAAGCTGCTTATCTAATTGGTGAAAATGCAATGTCTGTTTATCACACTCACTTTGACTATATATGTTGTAGCAAGAGATTGTTTCTAGCTTACGGCCATACCAGCCTGGGTACTCCCGATCTCGTCTGATCTCGGAAGCTAAGCAGGGTTGGGCCTGGTTAGTACTTGGATGGGAGACCGCCTGGGAATACCAGGTGCTGTAAGCATTTTGTCCACGAGGGTGTGCTCTTGCACTATTTCATCAGCAACACTGCCTTGTAGTAAGCATTTAATGATGAATTGACTAAATGTCTGTTTTATCAGACTCACTTTGACTATATATGTTGTAGCAAGAGATTGTTTCTCGCTTACGGCCATATCAGCCTGGGTACACCCGATCTTGTCTGATCTCGGAAGCTAAGCAGGGTCGGGCCTGGTTAGTGCTTGGATGGGAGACCGCCTGGGAATACCAGGTGCTGTAAGCATTTTGTCCACGAGGGTGTGCTCTTGCACTATTTCATCAGCAACACTGCCTTGTAGTAAGCATTTAATGATGAATTGACTAAATGCAGCTTCCTGCCTTTTTAATAGGATCAAATTTCCTTGTGTTTTCAATTAGCATCTGCCTTGTATTTATAAGACAAACAAGAATATTGTTGCTGAATGCAGCTTGTGTGTGCTTTGTGCTCCTTTGCCCTGTTCAAATGATGAAAGGAAATAAAGTTTGTATTTTATCCAACTACCTGTGCTAAAAAGTGATGGGAACAGTGTTTGTAATTTCTTCTACTTTTTCAGTGACACAAAGTTCAAGCTGCTTATCTAATTGGTGAAAATGCAATGTCTGTTTATCACACTCACTTTGACTATATATGTTGTAGCAAGAGATTGTTTCTAGCTTACGGCCATACCAGCCTGGGTACTCCCGATCTCGTCTGATCTCGGAAGCTAAGCAGGGTTGGGCCTGGTTAGTACTTGGATGGGAGACCGCCTGGGAATACCAGGTGCTGTAAGCATTTTGTCCACGAGGGTGTGCTCTTGCACTATTTCATCAGCAACACTGCCTTGTAGTAAGCATTTAATGATGAATTGACTAAATGTCTGTTTTATCAGACTCACTTTGACTATATATGTTGTAGCAAGAGATTGTTTCTAGCTTACGGCCATATCAGCCTGGGTATGCCCGATCTCGTCTGATCTCGGAAGCTAAGCAGGGTCGGGCCTGGTTAGTACTTGGATGGGAGACCGCCTGGGAATACCAGGTGCTGTAAGCATTTTGTCCACGAGGGTGTGCTCTTGCACTATTTCATCAGCAACACTGCCTTGTAGTAAGCATTTAATGATGAATTGACTAAATGTCTGTTTTATCAGACTCACTT
Organism: Salmo salar; assembly: GCF_965601325.2. Classification (NCBI taxonomy): domain Eukaryota; kingdom Metazoa; phylum Chordata; class Actinopteri; order Salmoniformes; family Salmonidae; genus Salmo; species Salmo salar. The sequence continues at coordinate 2,556,611 of NC_138298.1, forward strand.
TGACTATATATGTTGTAGCAAGAGATTGTTTCTCGCTTACGGCCATATCAGCCTGGGTACACCCGATCTTGTCTGATCTCGGAAGCTAAGCAGGGTCGGGCCTGGTTAGTACTTGGATGGGAGACCGCCTGGGAATACCAGGTGCTGTAAGCATTTCGTCCACGAGGGTGTGCTCTTGCACTATTTCATCAGCAACTCTGCCTTGTAGTAAGCATTTAATGATGAATTGACTAAATGCAGCTTCCTGCATTTTTAATAGGATCAAATTTCCTTGTGTTTTCAATTAGCATCTGCCTTGTATTTATAAGACAAACAAGAATATTGTTGCTGAATGCAGCTTGTGTGTGCTTTGTGCTCCTTTGCCCTGTTCAAATGATGAAAGGAAATAAAGTTTGTATTTTATCCAACTACCTGTGCTAAAAAGTGATGGGAACAGTGTTTGTAATTTCTTCTACTTTTTCAGTGACACAAAGTTCAAGCTGCTTATCTAATTGGTGAAAATGCAATGTCTGTTTATCACACTCACTTTGACTATATATGTTGTAGCAAGAGATTGTTTCTAGCTTACGGCCATACCAGCCTGGGTACTCCCGATCTCGTCTGATCTCGGAAGCTAAGCAGGGTTGGGCCTGGTTAGTACTTGGATGGGAGACCGCCTGGGAATACCAGGTGCTGTAAGCATTTTGTCCACGAGGGTGTGCTCTTGCACTATTTCATCAGCAACACTGCCTTGTAGTAAGCATTTAATGATGAATTGACTAAATGTCTGTTTTATCAGACTCACTTTGACTATATATGTTGTAGCAAGAGATTGTTTCTCGCTTACGGCCATATCAGCCTGGGTACACCCGATCTTGTCTGATCTCGGAAGCTAAGCAGGGTCGGGCCTGGTTAGTGCTTGGATGGGAGACCGCCTGGGAATACCAGGTGCTGTAAGCATTTTGTCCACGAGGGTGTGCTCTTGCACTATTTCATCAGCAACACTGCCTTGTAGTAAGCATTTAATGATTAATTGACTAAATGCAGCTTCCTGCCTTTTTAATAGGATCAAATTTCCTTGTGTTTTCAATTAGCATCTGCCTTGTATTTATAAGACAAACAAGAATATTGTTGCTGAATGCAGCTTGTGTGTGCTTTGTGCTCCTTTGCCCTGTTCAAATGATGAAAGGAAATAAAGTTTGTATTTTATCCAACTACCTGTGCTAAAAAGTGATGGGAACAGTGTTTGTAATTTCTTCTACTTTTTCAGTGACACAAAGTTCAAGCTGCTTATCTAATTGGTGAAAATGCAATGTCTGTTTATCACACTCACTTTGACTATATATGTTGTAGCAAGAGATTGTTTCTAGCTTACGGCCATACCAGCCTGGGTACTCCCGATCTCGTCTGATCTCGGAAGCTAAGCAGGGTTGGGCCTGGTTAGTACTTGGATGGGAGACCGCCTGGGAATACCAGGTGCTGTAAGCATTTTGTCCACGAGGGTGTGCTCTTGCACTATTTCATCAGCAACACTGCCTTGTAGTAAGCATTTAATGATGAATTGACTAAATGTCTGTTTTATCAGACTCACTTTGACTATATATGTTGTAGCAAGAGATTGTTTCTAGCTTACGGCCATATCAGCCTGGGTACGCCCGATCTCGTCTGATCTCGGAAGCTAAGCAGGGTCGGGCCTGGTTAGTACTTGGATGGGAGACCGCCTGGGAATACCAGGTGCTGTAAGCATTTTGTCCACGAGGGTGTGCTCTTGCACTATTTCATCAGCAACACTGCCTTGTAGTAAGCATTTAATGATGAATTGACTAAATGTCTGTTTTATCAGACTCACTTTGACTATATATGTTGTAGCAAGAGATTGTTTCTCGCTTACGGCCATATCAGCCTGGGTACACCCGATCTTGTCTGATCTCGGAAGCTAAGCAGGGTCGGGCCTGGTTAGTACTTGGATGGGAGACCGCCTGGGAATACCAGGTGCTGTAAGCATTTTGTCCACGAGGGTGTGCTCTTGCACTATTTCATCAGCAACTCTGCCTTGTAGTAAGCATTTAATGATGAATTGACTAAATGTCTGTTTTATCAGACTCACTTTGACTATATATGTTGTAGCAAGAGATTGTTTCTTGCTTACGGCCATATCAGCCTGGGTACACCCGATCTTGTCTGATCTCGGAAGCTAAGCAGGGTCGGGCCTGGTTAGTGCTTGGATGGGAGACCGCCTGGGAATACCAGGTGCTGTAAGCATTATGTCCACGAGGGTGTGCTCTTGCACTATTTCATCAGCAACACTGCCTTGTAGTAAGCATTTAATGATGAATTGACTAAATGCAGCTTCCTGCCTTTTTAATAGGATCAAATTTCCTTGTGTTTTCAATTAGCATCTGCCTTGTATTTATAAGACAAACAAGAATATTGTTGCTGAATGCAGCTTGTGTGTGCTTTGTGCTCCTTTGCCCTGTTCAAATGATGAAAGGAAATAAAGTTTGTATTTTATCCAACTACCTGTGCTAAAAAGTGATGGGAACAGTGTTTGTAATTTCTTCTACTTTTTCAGTGACACAAAGTTCAAGCTGCTTATCTAATTGGTGAAAATGCAATGTCTGTTTATCACACTCACTTTGACTATATATGTTGTAGCAAGAGATTGTTTCTAGCTTACGGCCATACCAGCCTGGGTACTCCCGATCTCGTCTGATCTCGGAAGCTAAGCAGGGTTGGGCCTGGTTAGTACTTGGATGGGAGACCGCCTGGGAATACCAGGTGCTGTAAGCATTTTGTCCACGAGGGTGTGCTCTTGCACTATTTCATCAGCAACACTGCCTTGTAGTAAGCATTTAATGATGAATTGACTAAATGTCTGTTTTATCAGACTCACTTTGACTATATATGTTGTAGCAAGAGATTGTTTCTAGCTTACGGCCATATCAGCCTGGGTATGCCCGATCTCGTCTGATCTCGGAAGCTAAGCAGGGTCGGGCCTGGTTAGTACTTGGATGGGAGACCGCCTGGGAATACCAGGTGCTGTAAGCATTTTGTCCACGAGGGTGTGCTCTTGCACTATTTCATCAGCAACACTGCCTTGTAGTAAGCATTTAATGATGAATTGACTAAATGTCTGTTTTATCAGACTCACTTTGACTATATATGTTGTAGCAAGAGATTGTTTCTCGCTTACGGCCATATCAGCCTGGGTACACCCGATCTTGTCTGATCTCGGAAGCTAAGCAGGGTCGGGCCTGGTTAGTACTTCGATGGGAGACCGCCTGGGAATACCAGGTGCTGTAAGCATTTCGTCCACGAGGGTGTGATCTTGCACTATTTCATCAGCAACTCTGCCTTGTAGTAAGCATTTAATGATGAATTGACTAAATGCAGCTTCCTGCATTTTTAATA
>NC_138298.1:2615000-2622500 GCF_965601325.2 Salmo salar
ATTTAATGATGAATTGACTAAATGTCTGTTTTATCAGACTCACTTTGACAATATATGTTGTAGCAAGAGATTGTTTCTCGCTTACGGCCATATCAGCCTGGGTACTCCCGATCTCGTCTGATCTCGGAAGCTAAGCAGGGTCGGGCCTGGTTAGTACTTGGATGGGAGACCGCCTGGGAATACCAGGTGCTGTAAGCATTTTGTCCACGAGGGTGTGCTCTTGCACTATTTCATCAGCAACACTGCCTTGTAGTAAGCATTTAATGATGAATTGACTAAATGCAGCTTCCTGCCTTTTTAATAGGATCAAATTTCCTTGTGTTTTCAATTAGCATCTGCCTAGTATTTATAAGACAAACAAGAATATTGTTGCTGAATGCAGCTTGTGTGTGCTTTATGCTCCTTTGCCCTGTTCAAATGATGAAAGGAAATAAAGTTTGTATTTTATCCAACTACCTGTGCTAAAAAGTGATGGGAACAGTGTTTGTAATTTCTTCTACTTTTTCAGTGACACAAAGTTCAAGCTGCTTATCTAATTGGTGAAAATGCAATGTCTGTTTATCACACTCACTTTGACTATATATGTTGTAGCAAGAGATTGTTTCTCGCTTACGGCCATACCAGCCTGGGTACGCCCGATCACGTCTGATCTCGGAAGCTAAACAGGGTCGGGCCTGGTTAGTACTTGGATGGGAGACCGCCTGGGAATACCAGGTGCTGTAAGCATTTTGTCCACGAGGGTGTGCTCTTGCACTATTTCATCAGCAACACTGCGTTGTAGTAAGCATTTAATGATGAATTGACTAAATGTCTGTTTTATCAGACTCACTTTGACTATATATGTTGTAGCAAGAGATTGTTTCTTGCTTACGGCCATACCAGCCTGGGTACGCCCGATCTCGTCTGATCTCGAAAGCTAAGCAGGGTCGGGCCTGGTTAGTACTTGGATGGGAGACAGCCTGGGAATAACAGGTGCTGTAAGCATTTTGTCCACGAGGGTGTGCTCTTGCACTATTTCATCAGCAACACTGCCTTGTATTAAGCATTTAATGATGAATTGACTAAATGTCTGTTTTATCAGACTCACTTTGACTATATATGTTGTAGCAAGAGATTGTTTCTCGCTTACGGCCATATCAGCCTGGGTACGCCCGGTCTCGTCTGATCTCGGAAGCTAAGCAGGGTCGGGCCTGGTTAGTACTTGGATGGGAGACCGCCTGGGAATACCAGGTGCTGTAAGCATTTTGTCCACGAGGGTGTGCTCTTGCACTATTTCATCAGCAACACTGCCTTGTATTAAGCATTTAATGATGAATTGACTAAATGTCTGTTTTATCAGACTCACTTTGACTATATATGTTGTAGCAAGAGATTGTTTCTCGCTTACGGCCATATCAGCCTGGGTACCCCCGATCTCGTCTGATCTCGGAAGCTAAGCAGGGTCGGGCCTGGTTCGTACTTGGATGGGAGACCGCCTGGAATACCAGGTGCTGTAAGCATTTTGTCCACGAGGGTGTGCTCTTGCACTATTTCATCAGCAACACTGCCTTGTATTAAGCATTTAATGATGAATTGACTAAATGTCTGTTTTATCAGACTCACTTTGACTATATATGTTGTAGCAAGAGATTGTTTCTCGCTTACGGCCATATCAGCCTGGGTACGCCCGATCTCGTCTGATCTCGGAAGCTAAGCAGGGTCGGGCCTGGTTCGTACTTGGATGGGAGACCGCCTGGAATACCAGGTGCTGTAAGCATTTTGTCCACGAGGGTGTGCTCTTGCACTATTTCATCAGCAACACTGCCTTGTATTAAGCATTTAATGATGAATTGACTAAATGTCTGTTTTATCAGACTCACTTTGACTATATATGTTGTAGCAAGAGATTGTTTCTCGCTTACGGCCATATCAGCCTGGGGGCGCTAATCCTTGATTGGAGAAGTGACGACAGGTGCGAGTAATTGAGCTGTGAGTGTTTGCTTTAGAGTGTTTGCTCGAGAGCTATTTTCGTTTCTTTTTTGGATTTTGCAATATAATTTATTGTTTTTTCATTTGGATAGTTTTTAGTTTTGTTTAGTTTTCCCCCCCTGCAGTTTTGCTGCCTGGGGGAGGTTTTTTCGCTTTCATTTTTGATTCACAATGACGGACAACATGGCAACGACAAACGGAACGGACAAAGACAACGAAAATGCGCAACGGAAGGAAAACGAAAAAGGAGGAATGAAATATGAAAAAGAATACACGGTGGCAATTGAGTTGGTGGGAGAAGAAAAGGTGACGACGATGGAATTACTACGAGCAATTAAGGAGACGTGTGGAGAGGTGGTGGGATGCCGAATGAAAGGAGATAAGAAATATGAAATTACGATGAGAAACGGAAAAGGTAAAGAACGGCTAATGGACGGTATACGGAGAAAGGACAACAAGATACTGGCGAGAGATGTGAATATTAATGAATTGGTGGTGTCTTTTATGAATCTACCGGTATATATAGAAGATAAAGTGATACTGGACAAGTTGAGAAGCTGGGGAGTAACGGCCGTATCGGAGATAAGGAGGAGAGTTTGGCCTGGAACGGAGGTGGTTGACGGAACAAGGTTCTGTAAAGTTAAATTTACAGAAAAAGTCACATCATTGCCATATTCCACAAAAATTGAGACGCTGGAAGGAGCTGAATACTTCAGGGTGATCCATGACAAGCAGGTCAGAGTTTGTCGATTGTGCATACAACCTGGGCACATAGTTAAAGATTGCCCTGAATTCAAGTGTTTCAAGTGCGGCAATCAAGGCCATTATGCGAGAGAGTGTGTCGGAGAGAAGGAAAGGAATGTTTGTGGTAGATGCAGAAAGAGATTGGCGGAATGCAACTGTGGAGAAGTTATGACTGAAGAGGGGAGTCAAGTACTATTCGAGGAAGCAGTTGTATTGTCGGAAGAAGGAGAAGAAGATGGAGGAGATGATGTGGTGGAAGGTGGAGAGACGGAGGAAGGAAGAAGGGAGAAGAAGGAAGACCAGAAGATTAACGAAATTGGGAGCAGCATGGATTCAGAAATAAGAAGATGGAGTTTTCAGGAGGAGGGGGGGAGTGGACTGGGGGGAAGCTCGGGGGACTCACAGGTTTTAGGGGAAAGCACAGCACAAACAAGTAACTCGGGGGGTGAAGAAATGGAGAGGGTTTTAAGTTTAATGACAATAACAGAGACGGGTATGAACACAGGGAGCACAACGACGACAATATATGAGACGGAGATGAACACGGGGAGCACAACGAACATTCCAGAAACGGCGATGAACACGGGGAGCACAACGACGACTACACATGAGACGGAGATGAACATTCCAGAAACGGCGGAGAACACGGGGAGCACAACGAACATTCCAGAATCGGCGATGAACACGGGGAGCACAACGGACGAGGGTGTAAAGAAGAAAAGTTGGCTGGATGAAATGGACTTGGAGGAGATATCGGACTCGGATGATGGGGAAAAGTTTGAAAGAATGAGAGGAGGATACAGGAAGAGGAAAGCAGCGGAGGGGGGGGAGAGAAAGGGTGGAAGAGGAAAGAAACTGGATAAAAGGTAGAGGATAATGAAATTATATTTTATAATTTTATTATTTATTAGTATGGTCACAATAATGTCGATAAATGCGAATGGGTTGAGAACAATAGGAAAATTTAATAGAATAGTACACATAAAGAATTCTGATATTTTATGTATTCAAGAGACGCACTGGGATAATATGTGTGTTTTAGATGTACAGAAAATATGGAGGGATTTTATTTATGTAAACAATGGTAGGGGGAATTCATGTGGGGTTGCAATTTTAATAAGGAAGGATGTAGTAGAAAATGTGAAGAAGATATATAATGATAATAATGGGAGGATTTTAATTTTAGACTTTGAGTATATGAGTAGGGTTTTTAGGATTATAAATATTTATGCGCCGAATAATGAAATAGAGAGAAGGAATTTATTTTTAGAATTAGCGAAATGGTGCAAGGGAAACTGTATTTTAGTTGGGGATTTTAATGTAAAAATGGATAGACTAGATATGACAAGGGGAGCTATTTTTAGAAGTGATGTATCTAGGGGGGTTTTAAGGAAAATGATGGTTGAAAACAATTTAATTGATATATGGAGGGAGGAGAATCCTAATAAGAGAGAATTTTCTAGAAGGCAGGTGGTTTTAGGGGAATTGAAACAGACACGGATAGATTTGGTTTTAGTAAATGAAGGGTTAAGGAATTTTATGAAGGATATTAAATATATTTTTACAACTTTTAGTGATCATGCTGGGTTAACATTTTCGGTGGGGTTAGATAAGGAAAGGAAAGGGGGGGGGAATATGGTGTATGAATGCAGGGTATCTAGGTGATGAGGAATACGGGAAACAACTTAAATCTTTGATAGAAGATGAAATGGAGGATAAGCAAAAAGGGAATGATAAGTGCAAGTGGTGGGAAAATGTTAAGGAAAAAATAAAAGTTTTTAGTATTAGATATGCAAGGAAGAAGAGGAGTAGGATGACAAGAGCAGAAAATTATTTAAGAACAAAATTGAATGAAGAAATGAAGAAATGTGATAGTGATCCTGATTATACTATTGAAAAGTTTTTAGATTTAAAAGAAAAATTGAGCAAATGTGAAATAGATAAGTGTAAGGGTGCAATTATAAGAAGTAGGGCAAAATATGTTTTAGAAGGGGAGAAATGTACGTCGTTTTTTCTTGGTTTAGAGAAAACTAAACAGATGAAATCATATATTGGTCAGATTGAAAATGTAAAGGGTGAAGTGGTAAATGATTATGTTGAGATATTAGAAACAGTACAGAATTTTTATAAGGATTTATTTAAGAAAGGGGAGGTGGATGAGGGGTGTGTAAAAGAGATTTTAAGTAGTGTGGATGTGCAAATTGGTGTTGAGGATAAGCAAATGTGTGATAGGAAGATAACAATGGATGAAGTGAAAGATGCAATTAAGGGTTTACAAATAAATAAAAGTCCTGGAGTAGATGGACTAATTGCAGAGTTTTATAAAATGTATGAAAGTATTTTAGCACCTATTTTATTAGAAGTATATCAATATATGGAAGACAATAATACTGTTTCAGATTCCATGGTGACAGGGCTGATATCGATTTTATATAAAAATAAGGGGAGCAAACTGAAACTAGAAAATGATAGGCCAATTAGTTTATTAAACTCAGATTATAAGATTTTAGCTAAGATACTGGCAAATAGGATGAAGATGGTTTTAAATGATATTATAGCACCTACACAAAATTATAGTGTGCCTGGAAGAGATATAGCAGATACCATAACTACACTTAGAGATGTGATAAATAAAATGAATAGCGATAAGATGGGGGGGATTGTTTTAAGTATAGATTTTAATAAAGCTTTTGACAGGGTGGAACATGATTTTATGTTTAGGGTACTGGAAAAGTATGGGTTTGGAAATGGTATAATAAGATGGATAAAATTATTATATAGAAAGGCTAAAAGTAGGGTTAAATGTAATGGGGTTTTAACAGATTCTTTTATTCTTGAGAGGTCAGTGAGACAGGGGTGCCCTTTATCAGCTTTATTGTTTGTTTTATCGGTAGAACCCTTAGCGGCATACCTTAAAAAAGATCATTTTATAAATTGTGTAGAGACTCCGCAAGGAGGTTTTAGTTTAATTCATCAATATGCAGACGATACCACAATTACAGTCAGAGATGAGGGAAGTGTTAAAAGGGTGATGGAGTGTTTTAAAATATATGAGAAAGCCTCAGGAGCTAAAGTGAATATGGAGAAGTCAGTAATAATGTATGTTGGGAAGAATAATGAGGCGAATTTTCCTTTTAAGGTGGTAAATGATTATTTTAAGGTGTTAGGTGTGTTTTTAGGGGTGAAGGAACAAGAAGCTAGGGATCTGACATGGAGTGGGGTTATAAACAAAGTTAGGAAGGTAGTAAATATGTGGAGGGGGAGGGCTTTGAAATTAAAAGGGAAAGTAATTGTTGTAAATTCCTTGCTGATGTCAATTTTTATTCATGTCATGAACGTTTTAGATGTACCAGAATGGGTTTTATCTGAAATGAATACGATTTTAGTTGAATTTTTATGGGATGGGAAAGGTGCGAAAATTTCTTTTAAAACATTGATTGCAGGTTATGAGGAGGGGGGTTTGAAGTTGGTGGATTTAAATGTAAGGAAAAAAGCAATTAGAGTTAAAATGGTACGAAAATATTTATATGGTGAACTAGATTATGGATGGAAAAGATTTTTTAAAGAGTATTTGCAGGAGGTTGGGAGGATGGGGGAAAATGGTTTATTAATGTGTATGAGAAAAGAAATGTTAGCTAATATACCATTGTTTTATAGAGAAGTGTTTGAGGCTTGGGGGGAGTTTTTACCAAATATTTATTATGAGTGTACCATTTTAGACAATATTTTAAATCAGCCAATTTTCTTAAATCCCAAGATACAATATAATAATAAGATGTTGTTTTGTAAATATTTTATGAGGGCTGGGATGAGACAGATTGGGGATATTTTATATGAGGTCATTCCAGGTTTTCTTCCTGTACAAGCGATTTATGATAATGTTTGTGAAGTGGAAGATGAAATAAGCAAAACTACAGTAGAAAATATGTATAAGAGAATTTTAGGGTGTATTCCTGAAGAATGGGTGCTTTTAATAAATACAGAGGTGGTTGAGAGAGCTAAGGGTTTACCGGTTTTATATTATGAAAGTAATGGGGAGAAACATGTTTTATCAGGTTCGAAAGTTAAAAAGATTTATGAAAAATGTATTTTAAGAGAGATAAAAGCTCCTGCTTCAGAAAAAGTGTGGTCTAGGGTATTTGTAAATATAGATGTAAAATCAATATGGAAGAATGTCAATGTAAAATATAATTCTATAGAATGTGAAGATAATGATTTTAAATTGAAACATAATAGGATTTTTACGAACGTGGTTTTACATCAAATAAATAGAGACATTAAAAGAGAATGTGATATTTGTGGTACGGAGGTGGAACATTTTATGCACTTTTTTATTGAATGTAGTAGATTACAAGGGTTTCATGAGTTTATAAGGGGGCTTTTAGAACAACATTGGGGAGAAGATATTGTAAATGGGGTTGAGTGGAGGAGGTTGTTTCTATTTGGTATAAATGGAAAAAGCAAAGTTTTTAATATTAATTTGATGAATTTTGTTCTTAGCCATGCTAGATACGCTGTAAGACAAAGAAGGAATTTAGGACATTATGAAGGGAAAATTGTGAGTGTGGAGGTTTTATTTAAAAGTATTTTAGAGAAAGATATTGAACTAATATATAAATATGGAGGATGTAATTTTGAAAAACTGTTTGTGTGGGGGAGCACTTTTATCGAAATTGATCAAAATGGAAAACTTGCTTTTAATTATTAATTGGTTTTAGTGGATGATTGTGTTTTTTAATTGGTTTTATTTTCTTTTCTTTTTTGATTTTGTAAAAGGATGAATTGTTC
>NC_138298.1:2640000-2645000 GCF_965601325.2 Salmo salar
ATATGAAATTACGATGAGAAACGGAAAAGGTAAAGAACGGCTAATGGACGGTATACGGATAAAGGACAACAAGATACTGGCGAGAGATGTGAATATTAATGAATTGGTGGTGTCTTTTATGAATCTACCGGTATATATAGAAGATAAAGTGATACTGGACAAGTTGAGAAGCTGGGGAGTAACGGCCGTATCGGAGATAAGGAGGAGAGTTTGGCCTGGAACGGAGGTGGTTGACGGAACAAGTTAAATTTACGGAAAAAGTCACATCATTGCCATATTCCACAAAAATTGAGACGCTGGAAGGAGCTGAATACTTCAGGGTGATCCATGACAAGCAGGTCAGAGTTTGTCGATTGTGCATACAACCTGGGCACATAGTTAAAGATTGCCCTGAATTCAAGTGTTTCAAGTGCGGCAATCAAGGCCATTATGCGAGAGAGTGTGTCGGAGAGAAGGAAAGGAATGTTTGTGGTAGATGCAGAAAGAGATTGGCGGAATGCAACTGTGGAGAAGTTATGACTGAAGAGGGGAGTCAAGTACTATTCGAGGAAGCAGTTGTATTGTCGGAAGAAGGAGAAGAAGATGGAGGAGATGATGTGGTGGAAGGTGGAGAGACGGAGGAAGGAAGAAGGGAGAAGAAGGAAGACCAGAAGATTAACGAAATTGGGAGCAGCATGGATTCAGAAATAAGAAGATGGAGTTTTCAGGAGGAGGGGGGGAGTGGACTGGGGGGAAACTCGGGGGACTCACAGGTTTTAGGGGAAAGCACAGCACAAACAAGTAACTCGGGGGGTGAAGAAATGGAGAGGGTTTTAAGTTTAATGACAATAACAGAGACGGGTATGAACATGGGGAGCACAACGACGACAATATATGAGACGGAGATGAACGCGGGGAGCACAACGAACATTCCAGAAACGGCGATGAACACGGGGAGCACAACGACGACTACACATGAGACGGAGATGAACATTCCAGAAACGGCGGAGAACACGGGGAGCACAACGAACATTCCAGAATCGGCGATGAACACGGGGAGCACAACGGACGAGGGTGTAAAGAAGAAAAGTTGGCTGGATGAAATGGACTTGGAGGAGATATCGGACTCGGATGATGGGGAAAAGTTTGAAAGAATGAGAGGAGGATACAGGAAGAGGAAAGCAGCGGAGGGGGGGGAGAGAAAGGGTGGAAGAGGAAAGAAACTGGATAAAAGGTAGAGGATAATGAAATTATATTTTATAATTTTATTATTTATTAGTATGGTCACAATAATGTCGATAAATGCGAATGGGTTGAGAACAATAGGAACATTTAATAGAATAGTACACATAAAGAATTCTGATATTTTATGTATTCAAGAGACGCACTGGGATAATATGTGTGTTTTAGAAGTACAGAAAATATGGAGGGATTTTATTTATGTAAACAATGGTAAGGGGAATTCATGTGGGGTTGCAATTTTAATAAGGAAGGATGTAGTAGAAAATGTGAAGAAGATATATAATGATAATAATGGGCGGATTTTAATTTTAGACTTTGAGTATATGAGTAGGGTTTTTAGGATTATAAATATTTATGCGCCGAATAATGAAATAGAGAGAAGGAATTTATTTTTAGAATTAGCGAAATGGTGCAAGGGAAACTGTATTTTAGTTGGGGATTTTAATGTAAAAATGGATAGACTAGATATGACAAGGGGAGCTATTTTTAGAAGTGATGTATCTAGGGGGGTTTTAAGGAAAATGATGGTTGAAAACAATTTAATTGATATATGGAGGGAGGAGAATCCGAATAAGAGAGAATTTTCTAGAAGGCAGGTGGTTTTAGGGGAATTGAAACAGACACGGATAGATTTGGTTTTAGTAAATGAAGGGTTAAGGAATTTTATGAAGGATATTAAATATATTTTTACAACTTTTAGTGATCATGCTGGGTTAACATTTTCGGTGGGGTTAGATAAGGAAAGGAGAGGGGGGGGAATATGGTGTATGAATGCAGGGTATCTAGGTGATGAGGAATACGGGAAACAACTTAAATCTTTGATAGAAGATGAAATGGAGGATAAGCAAAAAGGGAATGATAAGTGCAAGTGGTGGGAAAATGTTAAGGAAAAAATAAAAGTTTTTAGTATTAGATATGCAAGGAAGAAGAGGAGTAGGATGATAAGAGCAGAAAATTATTTAAGAACAAAATTGAATGAAGAAATGAAGAAATGTGATAGTGATCCTGATTATACTATTGAAAGGTTTTTAGATTTAAAAGCAAAATTGAGCAAATGTGAAATAGAGAAGTGTAAGGGTGCAATTATTAGAAGTAGGGCAAAATATGTTTTAGAAGGGGAGAAATGTACCTCGTTTTTTCTTGGTTTAGAAAAAACTAAACAGACGAAATCATATATTAGTGAGATTGAAAATGTAAAGGGTGAAGTGGTAAATGATTATGTTGAAATATTAGAAACTGTACAGAATTTTTATAAGGATTTATTTAAGAAAGGGGAGGTGGAGGAGGGGTGTGTAAAAGAGATTTTAAATAGTGTGGATGTGCAAATTGGTGTTGAAGATAAGCAAATGTGTGATAGGAAGATAACAATGGATGAAGTGAAAGATGCAATTAAGGGTTTACAAATAAATAAAAGTCCTGGAGTAGATGGACTAATTGCAGAGTTTTATAAAATGTATGAAAGTATTTTAGCACCTATTTTATTAGAAGTATATCAATATATGGAAGACAATGATACTGTTTCAGATTCCATGGTGACAGGGCTGATATCGATTTTATATAAAAATAAGGGGAGCAAACTGAAACTAGAAAATTATAGGCCAATTAGTTTATTAAACTCAGATTATAAGATTTTAGCTAAGATACTGGCAAATAGGATGAAGATGGTTTTAAATGATATTATAGCACCTACACAAAATTATAGTGTGCCTGGAAGAGATATAGCAGATACCATAACTACACTTAGAGATGTGATAAATAAAATGAATAGTGACAAGATGGGGGGGATTGTTTTAAGTATAGATTTTAATAAAGCTTTTGACAGGGTGGAACATGATTTTATGTTTAGGGTACTGGAAAAGTATGGGTTTGGAAATGGTATAATAAGATGGATAAAATTATTATATAGAAAGGCTAAAAGTAGGGTTAAATGTAATGGGGTTTTAACAGATTCTTTTATTCTTGAGAGGTCAGTGAGACAGGGGTGCCCTTTATCAGCTTTATTGTTTGTTTTATCGGTAGAACCCTTAGCGGCATACCTTAAAAAAGATCATTTTATAAATTGTGTAGAGACTCCGCAAGGAGGTTTTAGTTTAATTCATCAATATGCAGACGATACCACAATTACAGTCAGAGATGAGGGAAGTGTTAAAAGGGTGATGGAGTGTTTTAAAGTATATGAGAAAGCCTCAGGAGCTAAAGTGAATATGGAAAAGTCAGTAATAATGTATGTTGGGAAGAATAATGAGGGGACTTTTCCTTTTAAGGTGGTAAATGATTATTTTAAGGTGTTAGGTGTGTTTTTAGGGGTGAAGGAACAAGAAGCTAGGGATCTGACATGGAGTGGGGTTATAAATAAAGTTAGGAAGGTAGTAAATATGTGGAGGGGGAGGGCTTTGAAATTAAAAGGGAAAGTAATTGTTGTAAATTCCTTGCTGATGTCAATTTTTATTCATGTCATGAACGTTTTAGATGTACCAGAATGGGTTTTATCTGAAATGAATACGATTTTAGTTGATTTTTTATGGGATGGGAAAGGAGCGAAAATTTCTTTTAAAACATTGATTGCAGGATATGAGGAGGGGGGTTTGAAGTTGGTGGATTTAAATGTAAGGAAAAAAGCAATTAGAGTTAAAATGGTACGGAAATATTTATATGGTGAACTAGATTATGGATGGAAAAGATTTTTTAAGGAGTATTTGCAGGAGGTTGGGAGGATGGGGGACAATGGTTTATTGATGTGCATGAAAAAAGAAATGTTAAGTAATATACCATTGTTTTATAGAGAAGTGTTTGAAGCTTGGGGGGAGTTTTTACCAAATATTTATTATGAGTGTACCATTTTAGACAATATTTTAAATCAGCCAATTTTCTTAAATCCCAAGATACAATATAATAATAAGATGTTGTTTTGTAAATATTTTATGAGGGCTGGGATGAGACAGATTGGGGATATTTTATACGAGGTCATTCCAGGGTTTCTTACTGTACAAGCGATCTATGATAATGTTTGTGAAGTAGAAGATGAAATAAGTAAAACTACAATAGAAAATATGTATAAGAGAATTTTAGGGTGTATTCCTGAAGAATGGGTGCTTTTAATAAATACAGAGGTGGTTGAGAGAGCTAAGGGTTTACCGGTTTTATATTATGAAAGTAATGGGGAGAAACATGTTTTATCAGGTTTGAAAGTTAAAAAGATTTATGAAAAATGTATTTTAAGAGAGATAAAAGCTCCTGCTTCAGAAAAAGTGTGGTCTAGGGTATTTGTAAATATAGATGTAAAATCAATATGGAAGAATGTCAATGTCAAATATAATTCTATAGAATGTGAAGATAATGATTTTAAATTGAAACATAATAGGATTTTTACGAACGTGGTTTTACATCAAATAAATAGAGACATTAAAAGAGAATGTGATATTTGTGGTACGGAGGTGGAAAATTTTATGCACTTTTTTATTGAATGTAGTAGATTACAAGGGTTTCATGAGTTTATAAAGGGGCTTTTAGAACAACATTGGGGAGAAGATATTGTAAATGGGGTTGAGTGGAGGAGGTTGTTTCTATTTGGTATAAATGGAAAAAGCAAAGTTTTTAATATTAATTTGATGAATTTTGTTCTTAGCCATGCTAGATACGCTGTAAGACAAAGAAGGAATTTAGGACATTATGAAGGGAAAATTGTGAGTGTGGAGGTTTTATTTAAAAGTATTTTAGAGAAAGATATTGAACTAATATATAAATATGGAGGATGTAATTTTGAAAAACTGTTTGTGTGG
>NC_138298.1:2652500-2682500 GCF_965601325.2 Salmo salar
CGGATGATGGGGAAAAGTTTGAAAGAATGAGAGGAGGATACAGGAAGAGGAAAGCAGCGGAGGGGGGGGAGAGAAAGGGTGGAAGAGGAAAGAAACTGGATAAAAGGTAGAGGATAATGAAATTATATTTTATAATTTTATTATTTATTAGTATGGTCACAATAATGTCGATAAATGCGAATGGGTTGAGAACAATAGGAAAATTTAATAGAATAGTACACATAAAGAATTCTGATATTTTATGTATTCAAGAGACGCACTGGGATAATATGTGTGTTTTAGAAATTCAGAAAATATGGAGGGATTTTATTTATGTAAACAATGGTAGGGGGAATTCATGTGGGGTTGCAATTTTAATAAGGAAGGATGTAGTAGAAAATGTGAAGAAGATATATAATGATAATAATGGGCGGATTTTAATTTTAGACTTTGAGTATATGAGTAGGGTTTTTAGGATTATAAATATTTATGCGCCGAATAATGAAATAGAGAGAAGGAATTTATTTTTAGAATTAGCGAAATGGTGCAAGGGAAACTGTATTTTAGTTGGGGATTTTAATGTAAAAATGGATAGACTAGATATGACAAGGGGAGCTATTTTTAGAAGTGATGTATCTAGGGGGGTTTTAAGGAAAATGATGGTTGAAAACAATTTAATTGATATATGGAGGGAGGAGAATCCGAATAAGAGAGAATTTTCTAGAAGGCAGGTGGTTTTAGGGGAATTGAAACAGACACGGATAGATTTGGTTTTAGTAAATGAAGGGTTAAGGAATTTTATGAAGGATATTAAATATATTTTTACAACTTTTAGTGATCATGCTGGGTTAACATTTTCGGTGGGGTTAGATAAGGAAAGGAGAGGGGGGGGAATATGGTGTATGAATGCAGGGTATCTAGGTGATGAGGAATACGGGAAACAACTTAAATCTTTGATAGAAGATGAAATGGAGGATAAGCAAAAAGGGAATGATAAGTGCAAGTGGTGGGAAAATGTTAAGGAAAAAATAAAAGTTTTTAGTATTAGATATGCAAGGAAGAAGAGGAGTAGGATGATAAGAGCAGAAAATTATTTAAGAACAAAATTGAATGAAGAAATTAAGAAATGTGATAGTGATCCTGATTATACTATTGAAAGGTTTTTAGATTTAAAAGCAAAATTGAGCAAATGTGAAATAGAGAAGTGTAAGGGTGCAATTATTAGAAGTAGGGCAAAATATGTTTTAGAAGGGGAGAAATGTACCTCGTTTTTTCTTGGTTTAGAAAAAACTAAACAGACGAAATCATATATTAGTGAGATTGAAAATGTAAAGGGTGAAGTGGTAAATGATTATGTTGAAATATTAGAAACTGTACAGAATTTTTATAAGGATTTATTTAAGAAAGGGGAGGTGGAGGAGGGGTGTGTAAAAGAGATTTTAAGTAGTGTGGATGTGCAAATTGGTGTTGAAGATAAGCAAATGTGTGATAGGAAGATAACAATGGATGAAGTGAAAGATGCAATTAAGGGTTTACAAATAAATAAAAGTCCTGGAGTAGATGGACTAATTGCAGAGTTTTATAAAATGTATGAAAGTATTTTAGCACCTATTTTATTAGAAGTATATCAATATATGGAAGACAATGATACTGTTTCAGATTCCATGGTGACAGGGCTGATATCGATTTTATATAAAAATAAGGGGAGCAAACTGAAACTAGAAAATTATAGGCCAATTAGTTTATTAAACTCAGATTATAAGATTTTAGCTAAGATACTGGCAAATAGGATGAAGATGGTTTTAAATGATATTATAGCACCTACACAAAATTATAGTGTGCCTGGAAGAGATATAGCAGATACCATAACTACACTTAGAGATGTGATAAATAAAATGAATAGTGACAAGATGGGGGGGATTGTTTTAAGTATAGATTTTAATAAAGCTTTTGACAGGGTGGAACATGATTTTATGTTTAGGGTACTGGAAAAGTATGGGTTTGGAAATGGTATAATAAGATGGATAAAATTATTATATAGAAAGGCTAAAAGTAGGGTTAAATGTAATGGGGTTTTAACAGATTATTTTATTCTTGAGAGGTCAGTGAGACAGGGGTGCCCTTTATCAGCTTTATTGTTTGTTTTATCGGTAGAACCCTTAGCGGCATACCTTAAAAAAGATCATTTTATAAATTGTGTAGAGACTCCGCAAGGAGGTTTTAGTTTAATTCATCAATATGCAGACGATACCACAATTACAGTCAGAGATGAGGGAAGTGTTAAAAGGGTGATGGAGTGTTTTAAAGTATATGAGAAAGCCTCAGGAGCTAAAGTGAATATGGAAAAGTCAGTAATAATGTATGTTGGGAAGAATAATGAGGGGACTTTTCCTTTTAAGGTGGTAAATGATTATTTTAAGGTGTTAGGTGTGTTTTTAGGGGTGAAGGAACAAGAAGCTAGGGATCTGACATGGAGTGGGGTTATAAATAAAGTTAGGAAGGTAGTAAATATGTGGAGGGGGAGGGCTTTGAAATTAAAAGGGAAAGTAATTGTTGTAAATTCCTTGCTGATGTCAATTTTTATTCATGTCATGAACGTTTTAGATGTACCAGAATGGGTTTTATCTGAAATGAATACGATTTTAGTTGATTTTTTATGGGATGGGAAAGGAGCGAAAATTTCTTTTAAAACATTGATTGCAGGATATGAGGAGGGGGGTTTGAAGTTGGTGGATTTAAATGTAAGGAAAAAAGCAATTAGAGTTAAAATGGTACGGAAATATTTATATGGTGAACTAGATTATGGATGGAAAAGATTTTTTAAGGAGTATTTGCAGGAGGTTGGGAGGATGGGGGACAATGGTTTATTGATGTGCATGAAAAAAGAAATGTTAAGTAATATACCATTGTTTTATAGAGAAGTGTTTGAAGCTTGGGGGGAGTTTTTACCAAATATTTATTATGAGTGTACCATTTTAGACAATATTTTAAATCAGCCAATTTTCTTAAATCCCAAGATACAATATAATAATAAGATGTTGTTTTGTAAATATTTTATGAGGGCTGGGATGAGACAGATTGGGGATATTTTATACGAGGTCATTCCAGGGTTTCTTACTGTACAAGCGATCTATGATAATGTTTGTGAAGTAGAAGATGAAATAAGTAAAACTACAATAGAAAATATGTATAAGAGAATTTTAGGGTGTATTCCTGAAGAATGGGTGCTTTTAATAAATACAGAGGTGGTTGAGAGAGCTAAGGGTTTACCGGTTTTATATTATGAAAGTAATGGGGAGAAACATGTTTTATCAGGTTTGAAAGTTAAAAAGATTTATGAAAAATGTATTTTAAGAGAGATAAAAGCTCCTGCTTCAGAAAAAGTGTGGTCTAGGGTATTTGTAAATATAGATGTAAAATCAATATGGAAGAATGTCAATGTCAAATATAATTCTATAGAATGTGAAGATAATGATTTTAAATTGAAACATAATAGGATTTTTACGAACGTGGTTTTACATCAAATAAATAGAGACATTAAAAGAGAATGTGATATTTGTGGTACGGAGGTGGAAAATTTTATGCACTTTTTTATTGAATGTAGTAGATTACAAGGGTTTCATGAGTTTATAAAGGGGCTTTTAGAACAACATTGGGGAGAAGATATTGTAAATGGGGTTGAGTGGAGGAGGTTGTTTCTATTTGGTATAAATGGAAAAAGCAAAGTTTTTAATATTAATTTGATGAATTTTGTTCTTAGCCATGCTAGATACGCTGTAAGACAAAGAAGGAATTTAGGACATTATGAAGGGAAAATTGTGAGTGTGGAGGTTTTATTTAAAAGTATTTTAGAGAAAGATATTGAACTAATATATAAATATGGAGGATGTAATTTTGAAAAACTGTTTGTGTGGGGGAGCACTTTTATCGAAATTGATCAAAATGGAAAACTTGCTTTTAATTATTAATTGGTTTTAGTGGATGATTGTGTTTTTTAATTGGTTTTATTTTCTTTTCTTTTTTGATTTTGTAAAAGGATGAATTGTTCATCCTTTTTATTATTATTGTTTGAATATTGTAAATATTATGTGTTTTTTCATAATAAATGATAAAAAAAAAAAGGTACGCCTGATCTCGTCTGATTTCGGAAGCGAAGCAGGGTCGGGCCTGGTTAGTACTTGGATGGGAGACCGCCTGGGAATACCAGGTGCTGTAAGCATTTTGTCCACGAGGGTGTGCTCTTGCACTATTTCATCAGCAACACTGCCTTGTATTAAGCATTTAATGATGAATTGACTAAATGTCTGTTTTATCAGACTCACTTTGACTATATATGTTGTAGCAAGAGATTGTTTCTAGCTTACGGCCATATCAGCCTGGGTACGCCCGATCTCGTCTGATCTCGGAAGCTAAGCAGGGTCGGGCCTGGTTAGTACTTGGATGGGAGACCGCCTGGGAATACCAGGTGCTGTAAGCATTTTGTCCACGAGGGTGTGCTCCTGCACTATTTCATCAGCAACACTGCCTTGTAGTAAGCATTTAATGATGAATTGACTAAATGCAGCTTCCTGCCTTTTTAATAGGATCAAATTTCCGTGTGTTTTCAATTAGCATCTGCCTTGTATTTATAAGACAAACAAGAATATTGTTGCTGAATGCAGCTTGTGTGTGCATTATGCTCCTTTGCCCTGTTCAAATGATGAAAGGAAATAAAGTTTGTATTTTATCCAACTACCTGTGCTAAAAAGTGATGGGAACAGTGTTTATAATTTCTTCTACTTTTTCAGTGACACAAAGTTCAAGCTGCTTATCTAATTGGTGAAAATGCAATGTCTGTTTATCAGACTCATTTTGACTATATATGTTGTAGAAAGAGATTGTTTCTCGCTTACGGCCATACCAGCCTGGGGGCGCTAATCCTTGATTGGAGAAGTGACGACAGGTGCGAGTAATTGAGCTGTGAGTGTTTGCTTGAGAGTGTTTGCTCGAGAGCTATTTTCGTTTCTTTTTTGGATTTTGCAATATAATTTATTGTTTTTTCATTTGGATAGTTTTTAGTTTTGTTTAGTTTTCCCCCCCTGCAGTTTTGCTGCCTGGGGGAGGTTTTTTCGCTTTCATTTTTGATTCACAATGACGGACAACATGGCAACGACAAACGGAACGGACAAAGACAACGAAAATGCGCAACGGAAGGAAAACGAAAAAGGAGGAATGAAATATGGAAAAGAATACACGGTGGCAATTGAGTTGGTGGGAGAAGAAAAGGTGACGACGATGGAATTACTACGAGCAATTAAGGAGACGTGTGGAGAGGTGGTGGGATGCCGAATGAAAGGAGATAAGAAATATGAAATTACGATGAGAAACGGAAAAGGTAAAGAACGGATAATGGACGGTATACGGATAAAGGACAACAAGATACTGGCGAGAGATGTGAATATTAATGAATTGGTGGTGTCTTTTATGAATCTACCGGTATATATAGAAGATAAAGTGATACTGGACAAGTTGAGAAGCTGGGGAGTAACGGCCGTATCGGAGATAAGGAGGAGAGTTTGGCCTGGAACGGAGGTGGTTGACGGAACAAGGTTCTGTAAAGTTAAATTTACGGAAAAAGTCACATCATTGCCATATTCCACAAAAATTGAGACGCTGGAAGGAGCTGAATACTTCAGGGTGATCCATGACAAGCAGGTCAGAGTTTGTCGATTGTGCATACAACCTGGGCACATAGTTAAAGATTGCCCTGAATTCAAGTGTTTCAAGTGCGGCAATCAAGGCCATTATGCGAGAGAGTGTGTCGGAGAGAAGGAAAGGAATGTTTGTGGTAGATGCAGAAAGAGATTGGCGGAATGCAACTGTGGAGAAGTTATGACTGAAGAGGGGAGTCAAGTACTATTCGAGGAAGCAGTTGTATTGTCGGAAGAAGGAGAAGAAGATGGAGGAGATGATGTGGTGGAAGGTGGAGAGACGGAGGAAGGAAGAAGGGAGAAGAAGGAAGACCAGAAGATTAACGAAATTGGGAGCAGCATGGATTCAGAAATAAGAAGATGGAGTTTTCAGGAGTGGACTGGGGGGAAGCTCGGGGGACTCACAGGTTTTAGGGGAAAGCACAGCACAAACAAGTAACTCGGGGGGTGAAGAAATGGAGAGGGTTTTAAGTTTAATGACAATAACAGAGACGGGTATGAACACGGGGAGCACAACGACGACAATATATGAGACGGAGATGAACACGGGGAGCACAACGAACATTCCAGAAACGGCGATGAACACGGGGAGCACAACGACGACTACACATGAGACGGAGATGAACATTCCAGAAACGGCGGAGAACACGGGGAGCACAACGAACATTCCAGAATCGGCGATGAACACGGGGAGCACAACGGACGAGGGTGTAAAGAAGAAAAGTTGGCTGGATGAAATGGACTTGGAGGAGATATCGGACTCGGATGATGGGGAAAAGTTTGAAAGAATGAGAGGAGGATACAGGAAGAGGAAAGCAGCGGAGGGGGGGGAGAGAAAGGGTGGAAGAGGAAAGAAACTGGATAAAAGGTAGAGGATAATGAAATTATATTTTATAATTTTATTATTTATTAGTATGGTCACAATAATGTCGATAAATGCGAATGGGTTGAGAACAATAGGAAAATTTAATAGAATAGTACACATAAAGAATTCTGATATTTTATGTATTCAAGAGACGCACTGGGATAATATGTGTGTTTTAGAAGTACAGAAAATATGGAGGGATTTTATTTATGTAAACAATGGTAGGGGGAATTCATGTGGGGTTGCAATTTTAATAAGGAAGGATGTAGTAGAAAATGTGAAGAAGATATATAATGATAATAATGGGAGGATTTTAATTTTAGACTTTGAGTATATGAGTAGGGTTTTTAGGATTATAAATATTTATGCGCCGAATAATGAAATAGAGAGAAGGAATTTATTTTTAGAATTAGCGAAATGGTGCAAGGGAAACTGTATTTTAGTTGGGGATTTTAATGTAAAAATGGATAGACTAGATATGACAAGGGGAGCTATTTTTAGAAGTGACGTATCTAGGGGGGTTTTAAGGAAGATGATGGTTGAAAACAATTTAATTGATATATGGAGGGAGGAGAATCCTAATAAGAGAGAATTTTCTAGAAGGCAGGTGGTTTTAGGGGAATTGAAACAGACACGGATAGATTTGGTTTTAGTAAATGAAGGGTTAAGGAATTTTATGAAGGATATTAAATATATTTTTACAACTTTTAGTGATCATGCTGGGTTAACATTTTCGGTGGGGTTAGATAAGGAAAGGAAAGGGGGGGGAATATGGTGTATGAATGCAGGGTATCTAGGTGATGAGGAATACGGGAAACGACTTAAATCTTTGATAGAAGATGAAATGGAGGATAAGCAAAAAGGGAATGATAAGTGCAAGTGGTGGGAAAATGTTAAAGAAAAAATAAAAGTTTTTAGTATTAGATATGCAAGGAAGAAGAGGAGTAGGATGACAAGAGCAGAAAATTATTTAAGAACAAAATTGAATGAAGAAATGAAGAAATGTGATAGTGATCCTGATTATACTATTGAAAGGTTTTTAGATTTAAAAGCAAAATTGAGCAAATGTGAAATAGAGAAGTGTAAGGGTGCAATTATTAGAAGTAGGGCAAAATATGTTTTAGAAGGGGAGAAATGTACCTCGTTTTTTCTTGGTTTAGAAAAAACTAAACAGACGAAATCATATATTAGTGAGATTGAAAATGTAAAGGGTGAAGTGGTAAATGATTATGTTGAAATATTAGAAACTGTACAGAATTTTTATAAGGATTTATTTAAGAAAGGGGAGGTGGAGGAGGGGTGTGTAAAAGAGATTTTAAGTAGTGTGGATGTGCAAATTGGTGTTGAAGATAAGCAAATGTGTGATAGGAAGATAACAATGGATGAAGTGAAAGATGCAATTAAGGGTTTACAAATAAATAAAAGTCCTGGAGTAGATGGACTAATTGCAGAGTTTTATAAAATGTATGAAAGTATTTTAGCACCTATTTTATTAGAAGTATATCAATATATGGAAGACAATGATACTGTTTCAGATTCCATGGTGACAGGGCTGATATCGATTTTATATAAAAATAAGGGGAGCAAACTGAAACTAGAAAATTATAGGCCAATTAGTTTATTAAACTCAGATTATAAGATTTTAGCTAAGATACTGGCAAATAGGATGAAGATGGTTTTAAATGATATTATAGCACCTACACAAAATTATAGTGTGCCTGGAAGAGATATAGCAGATACCATAACTACACTTAGAGATGTGATAAATAAAATGAATAGTGACAAGATGGGGGGGATTGTTTTAAGTATAGATTTTAATAAAGCTTTTGACAGGGTGGAACATGATTTTATGTTTAGGGTACTGGAAAAGTATGGGTTTGGAAATGGTATAATAAGATGGATAAAATTATTATATAGAAAGGCTAAAAGTACGGTTAAATGTAATGGGGTTTTAACAGATTCTTTTATTCTTGAGAGGTCAGTGAGACAGGGGTGCCCTTTATCAGCTTTATTGTTTGTTTTATCGGTAGAACCCTTAGCGGCATACCTTAAAAAAGATCATTTTATAAATTGTGTAGAGACTCCGCAAGGAGGTTTTAGTTTAATTCATCAATATGCAGACGATACCACAATTACAGTCAGAGATGAGGGAAGTGTTAAAAGGGTGATGGAGTGTTTTAAAGTATATGAGAAAGCCTCAGGAGCTAAAGTGAATATGGAGAAGTCAGTAATAATGTATGTTGGGAAGAATAATGAGGGGACTTTTCCTTTTAAGGTGGTAAATGATTATTTTAAGGTGTTAGGTGTGTTTTTAGGGGTGAAGGAACAAGAAGCTAGGGATCTGACATGGAGTGGGGTTATAAATAAAGTTAGGAAGGTAGTAAATATGTGGAAGGGGAGGGCTTTGAAATTAAAAGGGAAAGTAATTGTTGTAAATTCCTTGCTGATGTCAATTTTTATTCATGTCATGAACGTTTTAGATGTACCAGAATGGGTTTTATCTGAAATGAATACGATTTTAGTTGATTTTTTATGGGATGGGAAAGGAGCGAAAATTTCTTTTAAAACATTGATTGCAGGATATGAGGAGGGGGGTTTGAAGTTGGTGGATTTAAATGTAAGGAAAAAAGCAATTAGAGTTAAAATGGTACGGAAATATTTATATGGTGAACTAGATTATGGATGGAAAAGATTTTTTAAGGAGTATTTGCAGGAGGTTGGGAGGATGGGGGACAATGGTTTATTGATGTGCATGAAAAAAGAAATGTTAAGTAATATACCATTGTTTTATAGAGAAGTGTTTGAAGCTTGGGGGGAGTTTTTACCAAATATTTATTATGAGTGTACCATTTTAGACAATATTTTAAATCAGCCAATTTTCTTAAATCCCAAGATACAATATAATAATAAGATGTTGTTTTGTAAATATTTTATGAGGGCTGGGATGAGACAGATTGGGGATATTTTATACGAGGTCATTCCAGGGTTTCTTACTGTACAAGCGATTTATGATAATGTTTGTGAAGTAGAAGATGAAATAAGTAAAACTACAATAGAAAATATGTATAAGAGAATTTTAGGGTGTATTCCTGAAGAATGGGTGCTTTTAATAAATACAGAGGTGGTTGAGAGAGCTAAGGGTTTACCGGTTTTATATTATGAAAGTAATGGGGAGAAACATGTTTTATCAGGTTTGAAAGTTAAAAAGATTTATGAAAAATGTATTTTAAGAGAGATAAAAGCTCCTGCTTCAGAAAAAGTGTGGTCTAGGGTATTTGTAAATATAGATGTAAAATCAATATGGAAGAATGTCAATGTCAAATATAATTCTATAGAATGTGAAGATAATGATTTTAAATTGAAACATAATAGGATTTTTACGAACGTGGTTTTACATCAAATAAATAGAGACATTAAAAGAGAATGTGATATTTGTGGTACGGAGGTGGAAAATTTTATGCACTTTTTTATTGAATGTAGTAGATTACAAGGGTTTCATGAGTTTATAAAGGGGCTTTTAGAACAACATTGGGGAGAAGATATTGTAAATGGGGTTGAGTGGAGGAGGTTGTTTCTATTTGGTATAAATGGAAAAAGCAAAGTTTTTAATATTAATTTGATGAATTTTGTTCTTAGCCATGCTAGATACGCTGTAAGACAAAGAAGGAATTTAGGACATTATGAAGGGAAAATTGTGAGTGTGGAGGTTTTATTTAAAAGTATTTTAGAGAAAGATATTGAACTAATATATAAATATGGAGGATGTAATTTTGAAAAACTGTTTGTGTGGGGGAGCACTTTTATCGAAATTGATCAAAATGGAAAACTTGCTTTTAATTATTAATTGGTTTTAGTGGATGATTGTGTTTTTTAATTGGTTTTATTTTCTTTTCTTTTTTGATTTTGTAAAAGGATGAATTGTTCATCCTTTTTATTATTATTGTTTGAATATTGTAATTATTATGTGTTTTTTTCATAATAAAAGATTTTAAAAAAATAAAAAAAAATAAAAAGGTACGCCCGATCTCGTCTGATCTCGGAAGCTAAGCAGGGTCGGGCCTGGTTAGTACTTGGATGGGAGACCGCCTGGGAATACCAGGTGCTGTAAGCATTTTGTCCACGAGGGTGTGCTCTTGCACTATTTCATCAGCAACACTGCCTTGTAGTAAGCATTTAATGATGAATTGACTAAATGTCTGTTTTATCTGACTCACTTTGACTATATATGTTGTAGCAAGAGATTGCTTCTCGCTTACGGCCATATCTGCCTGGGTACGCCCGATCTCGTCTGATCTCGGAAGCTAAGCAGGGTCGGGCCTGGTTAGTACTTGGATGGGAGACCGCCTGGGAATACCAGGTGCTGTAAGCCTTTTGTCCACGAGGGTGTGCTCTTGCACTATTTCATCAGCAACACTGCCTTGTAGTAAGCATTTAATGATGAATTGACTAAATGCAGCTTCCTGCCTTTTTAATAGGATCAAATTTCCTTGTGTTTTCAATTAGCATCTGCCTTGTATTTATAAGACAAACAAGAATATTGTTGCTGAGTGCAGCTTGTGTGTGCTTTGTGCTCCTTTGCCCTGTTCAAATGATGAAAGGAAATAAAGTTTGTATTTTATCCAACTACCTGTGCTAAAAAGTGATGGGAACAGTGTTTGTAATTTCTTCTACTTTTTCAGTGACACAAAGTTCAAGCTGCTTATCTAATTGGTGAAAATGCAATGTCTGTTTATCACACTCACTTTGACTATATATGTTGTAGCAAGAGATTGTTTCTCGCTTACGGCCATACCAGCCTGGGTACACCCGATCTCGGAAGCTAAGCAGGGTCGGGCCTGGTTAGTACTTGGATGGGAGACCCCATGGTAATACCAGGTGCTGTAAGCATTTTGTCCACGAGGGTGTGCTCTTGCACTATTTCATCAGCAACACTGCCTTGTAGTAAGCATTTAATGATGAATTGACTAAATGTCTGTTTTATCAGACTCACTTTGACTATATATGTTGTAGCAAGAGATTGTTTCTCGCTTACGGCCATGTCAGCCTGGGTACGCCCGATCTCGTCTGATCTCGGAAGCTAAGCAGGGTCGGTACTGGTTAGTACTTGGATGGGAGACCGCCTGGGAATAGCAGGTGCTGTAAGCATTTTGTCCACGAGGGTGTGCTCTTGCACTATTTCATCAGCAACACTGCCTTGTAGTAAGCATTTAATGATGAATTGACTAAATGCAGCTTCCTGCCTTTTTAATAGGATCAAATTTCCTTGTGTTTTCAATTAGCATCTGCCTTGTATTTATAAGACAAACAAGAATATTGTTGCTGAATGCAGCTTGTGTGTGCTTTGTGCTCCTTTGCCCTGTTCAAACGATGAAAGGAAATAAAGTTTGTATTTTATCCAACTACCTGTGCTAAAAAGTGATGGGAACAGTGTTTGTAATTTCTTCTACTTTTTCAGTGACACAAAGTTCAAGCTGCTTATCTAATTGGTGAAAATGCAATGTCTGTTTATCACACTCACTTTGACTATATATGTTGTAGCAAGAGATTGTTTCTCGCATACGGCCATACCAGCCTGGGTACGCCCGATCTCGTCTGATTTCGGAAGCGAAGCAGGGTCGGGCCTGGTTAGTACTTGGATGGGAGACCGCCTGGGAATACCAGGTGCTGTAAGCATTTTGTCCACGAGGGTGTGCTCTTGCACTATTTCATCAGCAACACTGCCTTGTATTAAGCATTTAATGATGAATTGACTAAATGTCTGTTTTATCAGACTCACTTTGACTATATATGTTGTAGCAAGAGATTGTTTCTAGCTTACGGCCATATCAGCCTGGGTACGCCCGATCTCGTCTGATCTCGGAAGCTAAGCAGGGTCGGGCCTGGTTAGTACTTGGATGGGAGACCGCCTGGGAATACCAGGTGCTGTAAGCATTTTGTCCACGAGGGTGTGCTCCTGCACTATTTCATCAGCAACACTGCCTTGTAGTAAGCATTTAATGATGAATTGACTAAATGTCTGTTTTATCAGACTCACTTTGACTATATATGTTGTAGCAAGAGATTGTTTCTCGCTTACGGCCATATCAGCCTGGGTACGCCCGATCTCGTCTGATCTTGGAAGCTAAGCAGGGTCGGGCCTGGTTAGTACTTGGATGCGAGACCGCCTGGGAATACCAGGTGCTGTAAGCATTTTGTCCACGAGGGTGTGCTCTTGCACTATTTCATCAGCAACACTGCCTTGTAGTAAGCATTTAATGATGAATTGACTAAATGTCTGTTTTATCAGACTCACTTTGACTATATATGTTGTAGCAAGAGATTGTTTCTCGCTTACGGCCATATCAGCCTGGGTACGCCAGATCTCGTCTGATCTCGGAAGCTAAGCAGGGTCGGGCCTGGTTAGTACTTGGATGGGAGACCGCCTGGGAATACCAGGTGCTGTAAGCATTTTGCCCACGAGGGTGTGCTCTTGCACTATTTCATCAGCAACACTGCCTTGTAGTAAGCATTTAATGATGAATTGACTAAATGTCTGTTTTATCAGACTCACTTTGACTATATATGTTGTAGCAAGAGATTGTTTCTCGCTTACGGCCATATCAGCCTGGGTACGCCCGATCTCGTCTGATCTCGGAAGCTAAGCAGGGTCGGGCCTGGTTAGTACTTGGATGGGAGACCGCCTGGGAATACCAGGTGCTGTAAGCGTTTTGTCCACGAGGGTGTGCTCTTGCACTATTTCATCAGCAACACTGCCTTGTAGTAAGCATTTAATGATGAATTGACTAAATGCAGCTTCCTGCCTTTTTAATAGGATCAAATTTCCTTGTGTTTTCAATTAGCATCTGCCTTGTATTTATAAGACAAACAAGAATATTGTTGCTGAATGCAGCTTGTGTGTGCTTTGTGCTCCTTTGCCCTGTTCAAACGATGAAAGGAAATAAAGTTTGTATTTTATCCAACTACCTGTGCTAAAAAGTGATGGGAACAGTGTTTGTAATTTCTTCTACGTTTTCAGTGACACAAAGTTCAAGCTGCTTATCTAATTGGTGAAAATGCAATGTCTGTTTATCACACTCACTTTGACTATATATGTTGTAGCAAGAGATTGTTTCTCGCATACGGCCATACCAGCCTGGGTACGCCCGATCTCGTCTGATTTCGGAAGCGAAGCAGGGTCGGGCCTGGTTAGTACTTGGATGGGAGACCGCCTGGGAATACCAGGTGCTGTAAGCATTTTGTCCACGAGGGTGTGCTCTTGCACTATTTCATCAGCAACACTGCCTTGTATTAAGCATTTAATGATGAATTGACTAAATGTCTGTTTTATCAGACTCACTTTGACTATATATGTTGTAGCAAGAGATTGTTTCTAGCTTACGGCCATATCAGCCTGGGTACGCCCGATCTCGTCTGATCTCGGAAGCTAAGCAGGGTCGGGCCTGGTTAGTACTTGGATGGGAGACCGCCTGGGAATACCAGGTGCTGTAAGCATTTTGCCCACGAGGGTGTGCTCTTGCACTATTTCATCAGCAACACTGCCTTGTAGTAAGCATTTAATGATGAATTGACTAAATGTCTGTTTTATCAGACTCACTTTGACTATATATGTTGTAGCAAGAGATTGTTTCTCGCTTACTGCCATATCAGCCTGGGTACGCCCGATCTCGTCTGATC
Source organism: Salmo salar (assembly GCF_965601325.2). Classification (NCBI taxonomy): domain Eukaryota; kingdom Metazoa; phylum Chordata; class Actinopteri; order Salmoniformes; family Salmonidae; genus Salmo; species Salmo salar. The sequence continues at coordinate 2,666,709 of NC_138298.1, forward strand.
TCGGAAGCTAAGCAGGGTCGGGCCTGGTTAGTACTTGGATGGGAGACCGCCTGGGAATACCAGGTGCTGTAAGCGTTTTGTCCACGAGGGTGTGCTCTTGCACTATTTCATCAGCAACACTGCCTTGTAGTAAGCATTTAATGATGAATTGACTAAATGCAGCTTCCTGCCTTTTTAATAGGATCAAATTTCCTTGTGTTTTCAATTAGCATCTGCCTTGTATTTATAAGACAAACAAGAATATTGTTGCTGAATGCAGCTTGTGTGTGCTTTGTGCTCCTTTGCCCTGTTCAAACGATGAAAGGAAATAAAGTTTGTATTTTATCCAACTACCTGTGCTAAAAAGTGATGGGAACAGTGTTTGTAATTTCTTCTACGTTTTCAGTGACACAAAGTTCAAGCTGCTTATCTAATTGGTGAAAATGCAATGTCTGTTTATCACACTCACTTTGACTATATATGTTGTAGCAAGAGATTGTTTCTCGCATACGGCCATACCAGCCTGGGTACGCCCGATCTCGTCTGATTTCGGAAGCGAAGCAGGGTCGGGCCTGGTTAGTACTTGGATGGGAGACCGCCTGGGAATACCAGGTGCTGTAAGCATTTTGTCCACGAGGGTGTGCTCTTGCACTATTTCATCAGCAACACTGCCTTGTATTAAGCATTTAATGATGAATTGACTAAATGTCTGTTTTATCAGACTCACTTTGACTATATATGTTGTAGCAAGAGATTGTTTCTAGCTTACGGCCATATCAGCCTGGGTACGCCCGATCTCGTCTGATCTCGGAAGCTAAGCAGGGTCGGGCCTGGTTAGTACTTGGATGGGAGACCGCCTGGGAATACCAGGTGCTGTAAGCATTTTGTCCACGAGGGTGTGCTCCTGCACTATTTCATCAGCAACACTGCCTTGTAGTAAGCATTTAATGATGAATTGACTAAATGTCTGTTTTATCAGATTCACTTTGACTATATATGTTGTAGCAAGAGATTGTTTCTCGCTTACGGCCATATCAGCCTGGGTACGCCCGATCTCGTCTGATCTTGGAAGCTAAGCAGGGTCGGGCCTGGTTAGTACTTGGATGCGAGACCGCCTGGGAATACCAGGTGCTGTAAGCATTTTGTCCACGAGGGTGTGCTCTTGCACTATTTCATCAGCAACACTGCCTTGTAGTAAGCATTTAATGATGAATTGACTAAATGTCTGTTTTATCAGACTCACTTTGACTATATATGTTGTAGCAAGAGATTGTTTCTCGCTTACGGCCATACCAGCCTGGGTACGCCAGATCTCGTCTGATCTCGGAAGCTAAGCAGGGTCGGGCCTGGTTAGTACTTGGATGGGAGACAGCCTGGGAATACCAGGTGCTGTAAGCATTTTGTCCACGAGGGTGTGCTCTTGCACTATTTCATCAGCAACACTGCCTTGTAGTAAGCATTTAATGATGAATTGACTAAATGCAGCTTCCTGCCTTTTTAATAGGATCAAATTTCCGTGTGTTTTCAATTAGCATCTGCCTTGTATTTATAAGACAAACAAGAATATTGTTGCTGAATGCAGCTTGTGTGTGCATTATGCTCCTTTGCCCTGTTCAAATGATGAAAGGAAATAAAGTTTGTATTTTATCCAACTACCTGTGCTAAAAAGTGATGGGAACAGTGTTTATAATTTCTTCTACTTTTTCAGTGACACAAAGTTCAAGCTGCTTATCTAATTGGTGAAAATGCAATGTCTGTTTATCACACTCACTTTGACTATATATGTTGTAGCAAGAGATTGTTTCTCGCTTACGGCCATACCAGCCTGGGGGCGCTAATCCTTGATTGGAGAAGTGACGACAGGTGCCAGTAATTGAGCTGTGAGTGTTTGCTTGAGAGTGTTTGCTCGAGAGCTATTTTCGTTTCTTTTTTGGATTTTGCAATATAATTTATTGTTTTTTCATTTGGATAGTTTTTAGTTTTGTTTAGTTTTCCCCCCCTGCAGTTTTGCTGCCTGGGGGAGGTTTTTTCGCTTTCATTTTTGATTCACAATGACGGACAACATGGCAACGACAAACGGAACGGACAAAGACAACGAAAATGCGCAACGGAAGGAAAACGAAAAAGGAGGAATGAAATATGGAAAAGAATACACGGTGGCAATTGAGTTGGTGGGAGAAGAAAAGGTGACGACGATGGAATTACTACGAGCAATTAAGGAGACGTGTGGAGAGGTGGTGGGATGCCGAATGAAAGGAGATAAGAAATATGAAATTACGATGAGAAACGGAAAAGGTAAAGAACGGATAATGGACGGTATACGGATAAAGGACAACAAGATACTGGCGAGAGATGTGAATATTAATGATTTGGTGGTGTCTTTTATGAATCTACCGGTATATATAGAAGATAAAGTGATACTGGACAAGTTGAGAAGCTGGGGAGTAACGGCCGTATCGGAGATAAGGAGGAGAGTTTGGCCTGGAACGGAGGTGGTTGACGGAACAAGGTTCTGTAAAGTTAAATTTACGGAAAAAGTCACATCATTGCCATATTCCACAAAAATTGAGACGCTGGAAGGAGCTGAATACTTCAGGGTGATCCATGACAAGCAGGTCAGAGTTTGTCGATTGTGCATACAACCTGGGCACATAGTTAAAGATTGCCCTGAATTCAAGTGTTTCAAGTGCGGCAATCAAGGCCATTATGCGAGAGAGTGTGTCGGAGAGAAGGAAAGGAATGTTTGTGGTAGATGCAGAAAGAGATTGGCGGAATGCAACTGTGGAGAAGTTATGACTGAAGAGGGGAGTCAAGTACTATTCGAGGAAGCAGTTGTATTGTCGGAAGAAGGAGAAGAAGATGGAGGAGATGATGTGGTGGAAGGTGGAGAGACGGAGGAAGGAAGAAGGGAGAAGAAGGAAGACCAGAAGATTAACGAAATTGGGAGCAGCATGGATTCAGAAATAAGAAGATGGAGTTTTCAGGAGGAGGGGGGGAGTGGACTGGGGGGAAGCTCGGGGGACTCACAGGTTTTAGGGGAAAGCACAGCACAAACAAGTAACTCGGGGGGTGAAGAAATGGAGAGGGTTTTAAGTTTAATGACAATAACAGAGACGGGTATGAACACGGGGAGCACAACGACGACAATATATGAGACGGAGATGAACACGGGGAGCACAACGAACATTCCAGAAACGGCGATGAACACGGGGAGCACAACGACGACTACACATGAGACGGAGATGAACATTCCAGAAACGGCGGAGAACACGGGGAGCACAACGAACATTCCAGAATCGGCGATGAACACGGGGAGCACAACGGACGAGGGTGTAAAGAAGAAAAGTTGGCTGGATGAAATGGACTTGGAGGAGATATCGGACTCGGATGATGGGGAAAAGTTTGAAAGAATGAGAGGAGGATACAGGAAGAGGAAAGCAGCGGAGGGGGGGGAGAGAAAGGGTGGAAGAGGAAAGAAACTGGATAAAAGGTAGAGGATAATGAAATTATATTTTATAATTTTATTATTTATTAGTATGGTCACAATAATGTCGATAAATGCGAATGGGTTGAGAACAATAGGAAAATTTAATAGAATAGTACACATAAAGAATTCTGATATTTTATGTATTCAAGAGACGCACTGGGATAATATGTGTGTTTTAGAAGTACAGAAAATATGGAGGGATTTTATTTATGTAAACAATGGTAGGGGGAATTCATGTGGGGTTGCAATTTTAATAAGGAAGGATGTAGTAGAAAATGTGAAGAAGATATATAATGATAATAATGGGAGGATTTTAATTTTAGACTTTGAGTATATGAGTAGGGTTTTTAGGATTATAAATATTTATGCGCCGAATAATGAAATAGAGAGAAGGAATTTATTTTTAGAATTAGCGAAATGGTGCAAGGGAAACTGTATTTTAGTTGGGGATTTTAATGTAAAAATGGATAGACTAGATATGACAAGGGGAGCTATTTTTAGAAGTGACGTATCTAGGGGGGTTTTAAGGAAGATGATGGTTGAAAACAATTTAATTGATATATGGAGGGAGGAGAATCCTAATAAGAGAGAATTTTCTAGAAGGCAGGTGGTTTTAGGGGAATTGAAACAGACACGGATAGATTTGGTTTTAGTAAATGAAGGGTTAAGGAATTTTATGAAGGATATTAAATATATTTTTACAACTTTTAGTGATCATGCTGGGTTAACATTTTCGGTGGGGTTAGATAAGGAAAGGAAAGGGGGGGGAATATGGTGTATGAATGCAGGGTATCTAGGTGATGAGGAATACGGGAAACGACTTAAATCTTTGATAGAAGATGAAATGGAGGATAGGCAAAAAGGGAATGATAAGTGCAAGTGGTGGGAAAATGTTAAAGAAAAAATAAAAGTTTTTAGTATTAGATATGCAAGGAAGAAGAGGAGTAGGATGACAAGAGCAGAAAATTATTTAAGAACAAAATTGAATGAAGAAATGAAGAAATGTGATAGTGATCCTGATTATACTATTGAAAGGTTTTTAGATTTAAAAGCAAAATTGAGCAAATGTGAAATAGAGAAGTGTAAGGGTGCAATTATAAGAAGTAGGGCAAAATATGTTTTAGAAGGGGAGAAATGTACCTCGTTGTTTCTTGGTTTAGAGAAAACTAAACAGACGAAATCATATATTAGTGAGATTGAAAATGTAAAGGGTGAAGTGGTAAATGATTATGTGGAGATATTAGAAACGGTACAGAATTTTTATAAGGATTTATTTAAGAAAGGGGAGGTGGAGGAGGGGTGTGTAAAAGAGATTTTAAGTAGTGTGGATGTGCAAATTGGTGTTGAGGATAAGCAAATGTGTGATAGGAAGATAACAATGGATGAAGTGAAAGATGCAATTAAGGGTTTACAAATAAATAAAAGTCCTGGAGTAGATGGACTAATTGCAGAGTTTTATAAAATGTATGAAAGTATTTTAGCACCTATTTTATTAGAAGTATATCAATATATGGAAGACAATGATACTGTTTCAGATTCCATGGTGACAGGGCTGATATCGATTTTATATAAAAATAAGGGGAGCAAACTGAAACTAGAAAATTATAGGCCAATTAGTTTATTAAACTCAGATTATAAGATTTTAGCTAAGATACTGGCAAATAGGATGAAGATGGTTTTAAATGATATTATAGCACCTACACAAAATTATAGTGTGCCTGGAAGAGATATAGCAGATACCATAACTACACTTAGAGATGTGATAAATAAAATGAATAGCGACAAGATGGGGGGGATTGTTTTAAGTATAGATTTTAATAAAGCTTTTGACAGGGTGGAACATGATTTTATGTTTAGGGTACTGGAAAAGTATGGGTTTGGAAATGGTATAATAAGATGGATAAAATTATTATATAGAAAGGCTAAAAGTACGGTTAAATGTAATGGGGTTTTAACAGATTCTTTTATTCTTGAGAGGTCAGTGAGACAGGGGTGCCCTTTATCAGCTTTATTGTTTGTTTTATCGGTAGAACCCTTAGCGGCATACCTTAAAAAAGATCATTTTATAAATTGTGTAGAGACTCCGCAAGGAGGTTTTAGTTTAATTCATCAATATGCAGACGATACCACAATTACAGTCAGAGATGAGGGAAGTGTTAAAAGGGTGATGGAGTGTTTTAAAGTATATGAGAAAGCCTCAGGAGCTAAAGTGAATATGGAGAAGTCAGTAATAATGTATGTTGGGAAGAATAATGAGGGGACTTTTCCTTTTAAGGTGGTAAATGATTATTTTAAGGTGTTAGGTGTGTTTTTAGGGGTGAAGGAACAAGAAGCTAGGGATCTGACATGGAGTGGGGTTATAAACAAAGTTAGGAAGGTAGTAAATATGTGGAAGGGGAGGGCTTTGAAATTAAAAGGGAAAGTAATTGTTGTAAATTCCTTGCTGATGTCAATTTTTATTCATGTCATGAACGTTTTAGATGTACCAGAATGGGTTTTATCTGAAATGAATACGATTTTAGTTGATTTTTTATGGGATGGGAAAGGAGCGAAAATTTCTTTTAAAACATTGATTGCAGGATATGAGGAGGGGGGTTTGAAGTTGGTGGATTTAAATGTAAGGAAAAAAGCAATTAGAGTTAAAATGGTACGGAAATATTTATATGGTGAACTAGATTATGGATGGAAAAGATTTTTTAAGGAGTATTTGCAGGAGGTTGGGAGGATGGGGGACAATGGTTTATTGATGTGCATGAAAAAAGAAATGTTAAGCTAATATACCATTGTTTTATAGAGAAGTGTTTGAAGCTTGGGGGGAGTTTTTACCAAATATTTATTATGAGTGTACCATTTTAGACAATATTTTAAATCAGCCAATTTTCTTAAATCCCAAGATACAATATAATAATAAGATGTTGTTTTGTAAATATTTTATGAGGGCTGGGATGAGACAGATTGGGGATATTTTATACGAGGTCATTCCAGGGTTTCTTACTGTACAAGCGATTTATGATAATGTTTGTGAAGTAGAAGATGAAATAAGCAAAACTACAATAGAAAATATGTATAAGAGAATTTTAGGGTGTATTCCTGAAGAATGGGTGCTTTTAATAAATACAGAGGTGGTTGAGAGAGCTAAGGGTTTACCGGTTTTATATTATGAAAGTAATGGGGAGAAACATGTTTTATCAGGTTTGAAAGTTAAAAAGATTTATGAAAAATGTATTTTAAGAGAGATAAAAGCTCCTGCTTCAGAAAAAGTGTGGTCTAGGGTATTTGTAAATATAGATGTAAAATCAATATGGAAGAATGTCAATGTCAAATATAATTCTATAGAATGTGAAGATAATGATTTTAAATTGAAACATAATAGGATTTTTACGAACGTGGTTTTACATCAAATAAATAGAGACATTAAAAGAGAATGTGATATTTGTGGTACGGAGGTGGAAAATTTTATGCACTTTTTTATTGAATGTAGTAGATTACAAGGGTTTCATGAGTTTATAAAGGGGCTTTTAGAACAACATTGGGGAGAAGATATTGTAAATGGGGTTGAGTGGAGGAGGTTGTTTCTATTTGGTATAAATGGAAAAAGCAAAGTTTTTAATATTAATTTGATGAATTTTGTTCTTAGCCATGCTAGATACGCTGTAAGACAAAGAAGGAATTTAGGACATTATGAAGGGAAAATTGTGAGTGTGGAGGTTTTATTTAAAAGTATTTTAGAGAAAGATATTGAACTAATATATAAATATGGAGGATGTAATTTTGAAAAACTGTTTGTGTGGGGGAGCACTTTTATCGAAATTGATCAAAATGGAAAACTTGCTTTTAATTATTAATTGGTTTTAGTGGATGATTGTGTTTTTTAATTGGTTTTATTTTCTTTTCTTTTTTGATTTTGTAAAAGGATGAATTGTTCATCCTTTTTATTATTATTGTTTGAATATTGTAATTATTATGTGTTTTTTTCATAATAAAAGATTTAAAAAAATAAAAAAAATAAAAAGGTACGCCCGATCTCGTCTGATCTCGGAAGCTAAGCAGGGTCGGGCCTGGTTAGTACTTGGATGGGAGACCGCCTGGGAATACCAGGTGCTGTAAGCATTTTGTCCACGAGGGTGTGCTCTTGCACTATTTCATCAGCAACACTGCCTTGTAGTAAGCATTTAATGATGAATTGACTAAATGTCTGTTTTATCTGACTCACTTTGACTATATATGTTGTAGCAAGAGATTGCTTCTCGCTTACGGCCATATCTGCCTGGGTACGCCCGATCTCGTCTGATCTCGGAAGCTAAGCAGGGTCGGGCCTGGTTAGTACTTGGATGGGAGACCGCCTGGGAATACCAGGTGCTGTAAGCCTTTTGTCCACGAGGGTGTGCTCTTGCACTATTTCATCAGCAACACTGCCTTGTAGTAAGCATTTAATGATGAATTGACTAAATGCAGCTTCCTGCCTTTTTAATAGGATCAAATTTCCTTGTGTTTTCAATTAGCATCTGCCTTGTATTTATAAGACAAACAAGAATATTGTTGCTGAGTGCAGCTTGTGTGTGCTTTGTGCTCCTTTGCCCTGTTCAAATGATGAAAGGAAATAAAGTTTGTATTTTATCCAACTACCTGTGCTAAAAAGTGATGGGAACAGTGTTTGTAATTTCTTCTACTTTTTCAGTGACACAAAGTTCAAGCTGCTTATCTAATTGGTGAAAATGCAATGTCTGTTTATCACACTCACTTTGAATATATATGTTGTAGCAAGAGATTGTGTCTCGCTTACGGCCATACCAGCCTGGGTTCGCCCGATCTCGTCTGATCTCGGAAGCTAAGCAGGGTCGGGCCTGGTTAGTACTTGGATGGGAGACCGCCTGGGAATACCAGGTGCTGTAAGCATTTTGTCCACGAGGGTGTGCTCTTGCACTATTTCATCAGCAACACTGGCTTGTAGTAAGCATTTAATGATGAATTGACTAAATGTCTGTTTTATCAGACTCACTTTGACTATATATGTTGTAGCAAGAGATTGTTTCTCGCTTACGGCCATACCAGCCTGGGTACGCCCGATCTCGTCTGATCTCGGAAGCTAAGCAGGGTCGTGCCTGGTTAGTACTTGGATGGGAGACCGCCTGGGAATACCAGGTGCTGTAAGCATTTTGTCCACGAGGGTGTGCTCTTGCACTATTTCATCAGCAACACTGCCTTGTAGTAAGCATTTAATGATGAATTGACTAAATGTCTGTTTTATCTGACTCACTTTGACTATATATGTTGTAGCAAGAGATTGTTTCTCGCTTACGGCCATATCAGCCTGGGTACGCCCGATCTCGTCTGATCTCGGAAGCTAAGCAGGGTCATGCCTGGTTAGTACTTGGATGGGAGACCGCCTGGGAATACCAGGTGCTGTAAGCATTTTGTCCACGAGGGTGTGCTCTTGCACTATTTCATCAGCAACACTGCCTTGTAGTAAGCATTTAATGATGAATTGACTAAATGCAGCTTCCTGCCTTTTTAATAGGATCAAATTTCCTTGTGTTTTCAATTAGCATCTGCCTTGTATTTATAAGACAAACAAGAATATTGTTGCTGAATGCAGCTTGTGTGTGCTTTGTGCTCCTTTGCCCTGTTCAAATGATGAAAGGAAATAAAGTTGGTATTTTATCCAACTACCTGTGCTAAAAAGTGATGGGAACAGTGTTTGTAATTTCTTCTACTTTTTCAGTGACACAAAGTTCAAGCTGCTTATCTAATTGGTGAAAATGCAATGTCTGTTTATCACACTCACTTTGACTATATATGTTGTAGCAAGAGATTGTTTCTCGCTTACGGCCATACCAGCCTGGGTACGCCCGATCTCGTCTGATCTCGGAAGCTAAGCAGGGTCGTGCCTGGTTAGTACTTGGATGGGAGACCGCCTGGGAATACCAGGTGCTGTAATCATTTTGTCCACGAGGGTGTGCTCTTGCACTATTTCATCAGCAACACTGCCTTGTACTAAGCATTTAATGATGAATTGACTAAATGTCTGTTTTATCTGACTCACTTTGACTATATATGTTGTAGCAAGAGATTGTTTCTCGTTTACGGCCATACCAGCCTGGGTACGCCCGATCTCGTCTGATCTCGGACGCTAAGCAGGGTCGTGCCTGGTTAGTACTTGGATGGGAGACCGCCTGGGAATACCAGGTGCTGTAAGCATTTTGTCCACGAGGGTGTGCTCTTGCACTATTTCATCAGCAACACTGCCTTGTAGTAAGCATTTAATGATGAATTGACTAAATGTCTGTTTTATCAGACTCACTTTGACTATATATGTTGTAGCAAGAGATTGTTTCTCGCTTACGGCCATACCAGCCTGGGTAAGCCCGATCTCGTCTGATCTCGGAAGCTAAGCAGGGTCGTGCCTGGTTAGTACTTGGATGGGAGACCGCCTGGGAATACCAGGTGCTGTAAGCATTTTGTCCACGAGGGTGTGCTCTTGCACTATTTCATCAGCAACACTGCCTTGTAGTAAGCATTTAATGATGAATTGACTAAATGTCTGTTTTATCAGACTCACTTTTACTATATATGTTGTAGCAAGAGATTGTTTCTCGCTTACGGCCATACCAGCCTGGGTACGCCCGATCTCGTCTGATCTCGGAAGCTAAGCAGGGTCGGGCCTGGTTAGTACTTGGATGGGAGACCGCCTGGGAATACCAGGTGCTGTAAGCATTTTGTCCACGAGGGTGTGCTCTTGCACTATTTCATCAGCAACACTGCCTTGTAGTAAGCATTTAATGATGAATTGACTAAATGCAGCTTCCTGCCTTTTTAATAGGATCAAATTTCCTTGTGTTTTCAATTAGCATCTGCCTTGTATTTATAAGACAAACAAGAATATTGTTGCTGAATGCAGCTTGTGTGTGCTTTGTGCTCCTTTGCCCTGTTCAAATGATGAAAGGAAATAAAGTTGGTATTTTATCCAACTACCTGTGCTAAAAAGTGATGGGAACAGTGTTTGTAATTTCTTCTACTTTTTCAGTGACACAAAGTTCAAGCTGCTTATCTAATTGGTGAAAATGCAATGTCTGTTTATCACACTCACTTTGACTATATATGTTGTAGCAAGAGATTGTTTCTCGCTTACGGCCATACCAGCCTGGGTACGCCCGATCTCGTCTGATCTCGGAAGCTAAGCAGGGTCGTGCCTGGTTAGTACTTGGATGGGAGACCGCCTGGGAATACCAGGTGCTGTAATCATTTTGTCCACGAGGGTGTGCTCTTGCACTATTTCATCAGCAACACTGCCTTGTAGTAAGCATTTAATGATGAATTGACTAAATGTCTGTTTTATCAGACTCACTTTGACTATATATGTTGTAGCAAGAGATTGTTTCTCGCTTACGGCCATATCAGCCTGGGTACGCCCGATCTCGTCTGATCTCGGAAGCTAAGCAGGGTCGGGCCTGGTTAGTACTTGGATGGGAGAACGCCTGGGAATACCAGGTGCTGTAAGCATTTTGTCCACGAGGGTGTGCTCTTGCACTATTTCATCAGCAACACTGCCTTGTAGTAAGCATTTAATGATGAATTGACTAAATGTCTGTTTTATCAGACTCACTTTGACTATATATGTTGTAGCAAGAGATTGTTTCTCGCTTACGGCCATACCAGCCTGGGTAAGCCCGATCTCGTCTGATCTCGGAAGCTAAGCAGGGTCGTGCCTGGTTAGTACTTGGATGGGAGACCGCCTGGGAATACCAGGTGCTGTAAGCATTTTGTCCACGAGGGTGTGCTCTTGCACTATTTCATCAGCAACACTGCCTTGTAGTAAGCATTTAATGATGAATTGACTAAATGTCTGTTTTATCAGACTCACTTTAACTATATATGTTGTAGCAAGAGATTGTTTCTCGCTTACGGCCATACCAGCCTGGGTACGCCCGATCTCGTCTGATCTCGGAAGCTAAGCAGGGTCGGGCCTGGTTAGTACTTGGATGGGAGACCGCCTGGGAATACCAGGTGCTGTAAGCATTTTGTCCACGAGGGTGTGCTCTTGCACTATTTCATCAGCAACACTGCCTTGTAGTAAGCATTTAATGATGAATTGACTAAATGCAGCTTCCTGCCTTTTTAATAGGATCAAATTTCCTTGTGTTTTCAATTAGCATCTGCCTTGTATTTATAAGACAAACAAGAATATTGTTGCTGAATGCAGCTTGTGTGTGCTTTGTGCTCCTTTGCCCTGTTCAAATGATGAAAGGAAATAAAGTTGGTATTTTATCCAACTACCTGTGCTAAAAAGTGATGGGAACAGTGTTTGTAATTTCTTCTACTTTTTCAGTGACACAAAGTTCAAGCTGCTTATCTAATTGGTGAAAATGCAATGTCTGTTTATCACACTCACTTTGACTATATATGTTGTAGCAAGAGATTGTTTCTCGCTTACGGCCATACCAGCCTGGGTACGCCCGATCTCGTCTGATCTCGGAAGCTAAGCAGGGTCGTGCCTGGTTAGTACTTGGATGGGAGACCGCCTGGGAATACCAGGTGCTGTAATCATTTTGTCCACGAGGGTGTGCTCTTGCACTATTTCATCAGCAACACTGCCTTGTACTAAGCATTTAATGATGAATTGACTAAATGTCTGTTTTATCTGACTCACTTTGACTATATATGTTGTAGCAAGAGATTGTTTCTCGCTTACGGCCATACCAGCCTGGGTACGCCCGATCTCGTCTGATCTCGGACGCTAAGCAGGGTCGGGCCTGGTTAGTACTTGGATGGGAGACCGCCTGGGAATACCAGGTGCTGTAAGCATTTTGTCCACGAGGGTGTGCTCTTGCACTATTTCATCAGCAACACTGCCTTGTAGTAAGCATTTAATGATGAATTGACTAAATGTCTGTTTTATCAGACTCACTTTGACTATATATGTTGTAGCAAGAGATTGTTTCTCGCTTACGGCCATACCAGCCTGGGTACGCCCGATCTCGTCTGATCTCGGAAGCTAAGCAGGGTCGTGCCTGGTTAGTACTTGGATGGGAGACCGCCTGGGAATACCAGGTGCTGTAAGCATTTTGTCCACGAGGGTGTGCTCTTGCACTATTTCATCAGCAACACTGCCTTGTAGTAAGCATTTAATGATGAATTGACTAAATGTCTGTTTTATCTGACTCACTTTGACTATATATGTTGTAGCAAGAGATTGTTTCTCGCTTACGGCCATATCTGCCTGGGTACGCCCGATCTCGTCTGATCTCGGAAGCTAAGCAGGGTCGGGCCTGGTTAGTACTTGGATGGGAGACCGCCTGGGAATACCAGGTGCTGTAAGCATTTTGTCCACGAGGGTGTGCTCTTGCACTATTTCATCAGCAACACTGCCTTGTAGTAAGCATTTAATGATGAATTGACTAAATGTCTGTTTTATCAGACTCACTTTGACTATATATGTTGTAGCAAGAGATTGTTTCTCGCTTACGGCCATACCAGCCTGGGTACGCCCGATCTCGTCTGATCTCGGAAGCTAAGCAGGGTCGTGCCTGGTTAGTATTTGGATGGGAGACCGCCTGGGAATACCAGGTGCTGTAAGCATTTTGTCCACGAGGGTGTGCTCTTGCACTATTTCATCAGCAACACTGCCTTGTAGTAAGCATTTAATGATGAATTGACTAAATGTCTGTTTTATCAGACTCACTTTGACTATATATGTTGTAGCAAGAGATTGTTTCTCGCTTACGGCCATATCAGCCTGGGTACGCCCGATCTCGTCTGATCTCGGAAGCTAAGCAGGGTCGGGCCTGGTTAGTACTTGGATGGGAGACCGCCTGGGAATACCAGGTGCTGTAAGCATTTTGTCCACGAGGGTGTGCTCTTGCACTATTTCATCAGCAACACTGCCTTGTAGTAAGCATTTAATGATGAATTGACTAAATGTCTGTTTTATCAGACTCACTTTGACAATATTTGTTGTAGCAAGAGATTGTTTCTCGCTTACGGCCATACCAGCCTGGGTACGCCCGATCTCGTCTGATCTCGGAAGCTAAGCAGGGTCGTGCCTGGTTAGTACTTGGATGGGAGACCGCCTGGGAATACCAGGTGCTGTAAGCATTTTGTCCACGAGGGTGTGCTCTTGCACTATTTCATCAGCAACACTGCCTTGTAGTAAGCATTTAATGATGAATTGACTAAATGTCTGTTTTATCTGACTCACTTTGACTATATATGTTGTAGCAAGAGATTGTTTCTCGCTTACGGCCATATCTGCCTGGGTACGCCCGATCTCGTCTGATCTCGGAAGCTAAGCAGGGTCGGGCCTGGTTAGTACTTGGATGGGAGACCGCCTGGGAATACCAGGTGCTGTAAGCATTTTGTCCACGAGGGTGTGCTCTTGCACTATTTCATCAGCAACACTGCCTTGTAGTAAGCATTTAATGATGAATTGACTAAATGTCTGTTTTATCAGACTCACTTTGACTATATATGTTGTAGCAAGAGATTGTTTCTCGCTTACGGCCATACCAGCCTGGGTACGCCCGATCTCGTCTGATCTCGGAAGCTAAGCAGGGTCGTGCCTGGTTAGTATTTGGATGGGAGACCGCCTGGGAATACCAGGTGCTGTAAGCATTTTGTCCACGAGGGTGTGCTCTTGCACTATTTCATCAGCAACACTGCCTTGTAGTAAGCATTTAATGATGAATTGACTAAATGTCTGTTTTATCAGACTCACTTTGACTATATATGTTGTAGCAAGAGATTGTTTCTCGCTTACGGCCATATCAGCCTGGGTACGCCCGATCTCGTCTGATCTCGGAAGCTAAGCAGGGTCGGGCCTGGTTAGTACTTGGATGGGAGACCGCCTGGGAATACCAGGTGCTGTAAGCATTTTGTCCACGAGGGTGTGCTCTTGCACTATTTCATCAGCAACACTGCCTTGTAGTAAGCATTTAATGATGAATTGACTAAATGCAGCTTCCTGCCTTTTTAATAGGATCAAATTTCCTTGTGTTTTCAATTAGCATCTGCCTTGTATTTATAAGACAAACAAGAATATTGTTGCTGAATGCAGCTTGTGTGTGCTTTGTGCTCCTTTGCCCTGTTCAAATGATGAAAGGAAATAAAGTTGGTATTTTATCCAACTACCTGTGCTAAAAAGTGATGGGAACAGTGTTTGTAATTTCTTCTACTTTTTCAGTGACACAAAGTTCAAGCTGCTTATCTAATTGGTGAAAATGCAATGTCTGTTTATCACACTCACTTTGAATATATATGTTGTAGCAAGAGATTGTTTCTCGCTTACGGCCATACCAGCCTGGGTACGCCCGATCTCGTCTGATCTCGGAAGCTAAGCAGGGTCGGGCCTGTTTAGTACTTGGATGGGAGACCGCCTGGGAATACCAGGTGCTGTAAGCATTTTGTCCACGAGGGTGTGCTCTTGCACTATTTCATCAGCAACACTGCCTTGTAGTAAGCATTTAATGATGAATTGACTAAATGCAGCTTCCTGCCTTTTTAATAGGATCAAATTTCCTTGTGTTTTCAATTAGCATCTGCCTTGTATTTATAAGACAAACAAGAATATTGTTGCTGAATGCAGCTTGTGTGTGCTTTGTGCTCCTTTGCCCTGTTCAAATGATGAAAGGAAATAAAGTTGGTATTTTATCCAACTACCTGTGCTAAAAAGTGATGGGAACAGTGTTTGTAATTTCTTCTACTTTTTCAGTGACACAAAGTTCAAGCTGCTTATCTAATTGGTGAAAATGCAATGTCTGTTTATCACACTCACTTTGAATATATATGTTGTAGCAAGAGATTGTTTCTCGCTTACGGCCATACCAGCCTGGGTACGCCCGATCTCGTCTGATCTCGGAAGCTAAGCAGGGTCGGGCCTGGTTAGTACTTGGATGGGAGACCGCCTGGGAATACCAGGTGCTGTAAGCATTTTGTCCACGAGGGTGTGCTCTTGCACTATTTCATCAGCAACACTGCCTTGTAGTAAGCATTTAATGATGAATTGACTAAATGTCTGTTTTATCAGACTCACTTTGACTATATATGTTGTAGCAAGAGATTGTTTCTCGCTTACGGCCATACCAGCCTGGGTACGCCCGATCTCGTCTGATCTCGGAAGCTAAGCAGGGTCGTGCCTGGTTAGTACTTGGATGGGAGACCGCCTGGGAATACCAGGTGCTGTAAGCATTTTGTCCACGAGGGTGTGCTCTTGCACTATTTCATCAGCAACACTTCCTTGTAGTAAGCATTTAATGATGAATTGACTAAATGTCTGTTTTATCAGACTCACTTTGACTATATATGTTGTAGCAAGAGATTGTTTCTCGCTTACG
>NC_138298.1:2715000-2717500 GCF_965601325.2 Salmo salar
GTGCTGTAAGCATTTTGTCCACGAGGGTGTGCCCCTGCACTATTTCATCAGCAACACTGCCTTGTAGTAAGCATTTAATGATGAATTGACTAAATGCAGCTTCCTGCCTTTTTAATAGGATCAAATTTCCTTGTGTTTTCAATTAGCATCTGCCTTGTATTTATAAGACAAACAAGAATATTGTTGCTGAATGCAGCTTGTGTGTGCTTTGTGCTCCTTTGCCCTGTTCAAATGATGAAAGGAAATAAAGTTTGTATTTTATCCAACTACCTGTGCTAAAAAGTGATGGGAACAGTGTTTGTAATTTCTTCTACTTTTTCAGTGACACAAAGTTCAAGCTGCTTATCTAATTGGTGAAAATGCAATGTCTGTTTATCACACTCACTTTGACTATATATGTTGTAGCAAGAGATTGTTTCTCGCTTACGGCCATACCAGCCTGGGTACGCCCGATCTCGTCTGATCTCGGAAGCTAAGCAGGGTCGGGCCTGGTTAGTACTTGGATGGGAGACCGCCTGGGAATACCAGGTGCTGTAAGCATTTTGTCCACGAGGGTGTGCTCTTGCACTATTTCATCAGCAACACTGCCTTGTATTAAGCATTTAATGATGAATTGACTAAATGTCTGTTTTATCAGACTCACTTTGACTATATATGTTGTAGCAAGAGATTGTTTCTCGCTTACGGCCATACCAGCCTGGGTACGCCCGATCTCGTCTGATCTCGGAAGCTAAGCAGGGTCGGGCCTGGTTAGTACTTGGATGGGAGACCGCCTGGGAATACCAGGTGCTGTAAGCATTTTGTCCACGAGGGTGTGCCCCTGCACTATTTCATCAGCAACACTGCCTTGTAGTAAGCATTTAATGATGAATTGACTAAATGCAGCTTCCTGCCTTTTTAATAGGATCAAATTTCCTTGTGTTTTAATTAGCATCTGCCTTGTATTTATAAGACAAACAAGAATATTGTTGCTGAATGCAGCTTGTGTGTGCTTTGTGCTCCTTTGCCCTGTTCAAATGATGAAAGGAAATAAAGTTTGTATTTTATCCAACTACCTGTGCTAAAAAGTGATGGGAACAGTGTTTGTAATTTCTTCTACTTTTTCAGTGACACAAAGTTCAAGCTGCTTATCTAATTGGTGAAAATGCAATGTCTGTTTATCACACTCACTTTGACTATATATGTTGTAGCAAGAGATTGTTTCTCGCTTACGGCCATACCAGCCTGGGTACGCCCGATCTCGTCTGATCTCGGAAGCTAAGCAGGGTCGGGCCTGGTTAGTACTTGGATGGGAGACCGCCTGGGAATACCAGGTGCTGTAAGCATTTTGTCCACGAGGGTGTGCTCTTGCACTATTTCATCAGCAACACTGCCTTGTATTAAGCATTTAATGATGAATTGACTAAATGTCTGTTTTATCAGACTCACTTTGACTATATATGTTGTAGCAAGAGATTGTTTCTCGCTTACGGCCATACCAGCCTGGGTACGCCCGATCTCGTCTGATCTCGGAAGCTAAGCAGGGTCGGGCCTGGTTAGTACTTGGATGGGAGACCGCCTGGGAATACCAGGTGCTGTAAGCATTTTGTCCACGAGGGTGTGCCCCTGCACTATTTCATCAGCAACACTGCCTTGTAGTAAGCATTTAATGATGAATTGACTAAATGCAGCTTCCTGCCTTTTTAATAGGATCAAATTTCCTTGTGTTTTAATTAGCATCTGCCTTGTATTTATAAGACAAACAAGAATATTGTTGCTGAATGCAGCTTGTGTGTGCTTTGTGCTCCTTTGCCCTGTTCAAATGATGAAAGGAAATAAAGTTTGTATTTTATCCAACTACCTGTGCTAAAAAGTGATGGGAACAGTGTTTGTAATTTCTTCTACTTTTTCAGTGACACAAAGTTCAAGCTGCTTATCTAATTGGTGAAAATGCAATGTCTGTTTATCACACTCACTTTGACTATATATGTTGTAGCAAGAGATTGGTTCTCGCTTACGGCCATACCAGCCTGGGTACGCCCGATCTCGTCTGATCTCGGAAGCTAAGCAGGGTCAGGCCTGGTTAGTACTTGGATGGGAGACCGCCTGGGAATACCAGGTGCTGTAAGCATTTTGTCCACGAGGGTGTGCCCCTGCACTATTTCATCAGCAACACTGCCTTGTAGTAAGCATTTAATGATGAATTGACTAAATGCAGCTTCCTGCCTTTTTAATAGGATCAAATTTCCTTGTGTTTTCAATTAGCATCTGCCTTGTATTTATAAGACAAACAAGAATATTGTTGCTGAATGCAGCTTGTGTGTGCTTTGTGCTCCTTTGCCCTGTTCAAATGATGAAAGGAAATAAAGTTTGTATTTTATCCAACTACCTGTGGTAAAAAGTGATGGGAACAGTGTTTGTAATTTCTTCTACTTTTTCAGTGACACAAAGTTCAAGCTGCTTATCTAATTGGTGAAAATGCAATGTCTGTTTATCACACTCACTTTGACTATATATGTTG